>NW_019392658.1:117974-332923 GCF_000648675.2 Cimex lectularius | reverse complement strand
ATTGGGGGTGTTTTTTTGACATAGCCCGGCTGAATTTCTCTTGAACCAATGACGCTATAAATAAATACGTGTTTAATTTTTTTAGTCTAGTTTCAAATTTTTACCTTTTTGGAGAAAAATTATACAGGGTACCTCAGGCCCAGTTCAACATCAAAATTTCAAATATGACCCTATACATCCTGATATATCATTTTAAGGCATTTTTTTACGCTGAAAACATACAACAATCGGATTTTGAATTGGTCAAAAAATGATAAAGTTATGACAAAAAGTTTGAAGAAACGAAAATTAACATTAATTGCCTTTATTGTTTGCCTTCTTTCATTGTTTGTCAAACTCGCGTTATGAGAGTAAATATAAATTCCTGGAAGTAAATACATTTTACAGGAATACCTATTCGTTACATTTAGTATTCCCTTCACAATGAACCGAAGAGCACATTTTTCCGATCAACAGCGAGTTGATATGCACGACCGCTTTATTGATAGTGGTGTTACTGCGCGTCGTACTCCCAGAAATTTCCGGATCGCCTCAGATTAAACCACCATATTGTTCGTGTAGCTCGCAATATGAGGAGATGCGGATCAGTCGTTGTTCCATCACCAAGAAGCTGAATATTTTACTGTATGTTCGCGAAAATCCGCATTCCTGCGTCCGAAATGTTGGAAGGGATTTAGCTTTTTCAAAAACTAAAATAAAATAATGCGCCTTCATAGCCTACTAATAAGATTTCCCATCTTATCAAAAATAGTTCTTGAACTATAACATAATGCCGAGGAATATCGAGTATTCTGGGAGTAGTAAATGTGACCAGGCATCTCTTTGTATTCAGTGTAGATGGAAAATATATTTGTATAGAATATATAGATATATAGATAAATAAATAGATATATCTGGTGATAGAAAAAATATATATATATATTAGACGCTACCACAAAAACAAAAAATTTTAAAATTTTTCGTCTATTTTCAAATTTTTACGTTTTTGGAGAAAAATTATGCAGGGTACGTCAGGCTTAGTTCAATTTCAAAATTTCAAATACGACCCTATATATCCTTACACATTATTTTAAAGGATTTTTACCCTGAAAACAATGGTGCAATCGAATTTTAAATTGGTAAAAAAATGATAAAGCTATGGTCGAAAAACTGTCATTTGGTTTGCTATTTATTAAACACATTTCATGTTCGAACTGCCTGCCATGCGTAAAGATGCAAGATTTGCTCTTTTTAACTACTCTTCACCGGTGCTCGGAGAGATACAGTCGGCGGAAATGGATTGGCAAGCATTTTCTATCCTTTGCCACAGTGATTCATCTGAGGTTACTTGGTTAAGAATGACGTAGACACTGTTTTTTAAATGGCCCCCCACAGAAAACAGTCAGGTGGAGTTAAATAGGATAACCGAGGAGGCCAACAGATCGAGCCATAGGTCCTATCCACCTATCCCGGAAGTGACGATTCAAATAACGTCTCACCTGCAAAGAATTTTGTTCGGGGTATCCATCAAACTGGAGAATCATTCTTTGTCGTTGTTGCAAGGGAACATTGTCTAATAGCGACGATAAACCTCCCTCAAAAAATTTAGGAACTGAGCACTATTTAAATTATTTTCGTAGAAATAAGGCCCAATTACGTTATGTCCGAGAAATTCACACTAAACGTTGATACTATGTACCACCTGATGATGACAAGAGTACAAAATTCTCGTATTTTCCTCTGCCCATGTTCGAAAATTCCAACGGTTTAGTATGCTATAAGAGGTGAACTTGGATTCATCAGTCCATAGGATGTATGGAAAAACGTTTTCTTCAGCCTCCCAAATCGACATTTGTGCAAGGAATGTGAGACGCCTGCCATAATCAGAGTCCTGAAGTCCCTGGACAAGATGAGAGCGAAAAATTGTAAGTCCGGAGTAGAGATGTACAGAACCATCTGCATATAGTCTGTACTAACAGAAGTATTTGAAGTATTGGTACTTATTTCCTTCTTCAGTTTGATAGTTTCGTAATCCAGGAGAACAGGTTTTCCTAGGGGGTCGTCCGGTACAATCAGCCTACTACTGTTCCAAAGCTAATATATGAAATAACGTTTGAGGTACGGTGTTAAGTGATATAAAGACTTATCCTTCGCATTTGATTTCTAAATTGGTATTTTTTTTGGGGGGGGGGAGTTTTAGGGCTGGCAAACTACCTTGCCTTTCGCCAGGCATAAAGACGGGAACACATTTACCCGATGCTACGCCATGCGAGGCTACCAGATGCTACCCGACGCAAATCCAAATTCCTATTTTCCATAAGGTTGCATTACCCCCGAGCACATCTGCCGATTCTATATACTATTGCCCGATACGCTAATCAACTCTACGCTCTGCGATCCCCACTGTCCAGATTTTCGTCGGGTAGCATGGGTGCGTCGCATAGCGTCGCATCGGGTAAGTGTGTTCCCGGCTTAATTTATCTTTTCTTTTACTCTCTTTCTCGCGTTATAGTGGTACTAATTTTTTTTAATTAGTCCAACGGGACACTTTTTTAAGTTAAAATTCTTTTGTAAACCAATTGGCGTGAATTCTACGATGTTAGGTATAATAGATCCATTTACAGAACGAAAACATTGGAGTAGGATAGAACAGAGGTGAAATAAATTTGAGTCATTTGGTATGCCAAATACGTAGGGTACATTTAGTTTTAACAGCTAAAATAGTGTAATTAGTTTGACATGGCTCCAGATCTGAAGTCACCTTCTAACCAATCATGTTGTTTATACACTAGAATATAATGAATACATATTATTAAAATATTATTGAATTGAATAATTCAGTACACTAATTACTATGGCTGTGAAATATATGCATTGCATATTTTTCATGGTTAACTAAAACATCCGAAAAAAGAGTTATGAGCTTCCGTTCATCCGTTTCCACATAATGAACGAGTTTGTGTTTGCCTATTTGTTGCTCCACCGCTGTCCGCGAACTTTCGGACGCTTTTGCTTCTCTTGAAATAAATGGAGAAAGGAATAGTGTTTCATGGAAATATTACGACCTCAGTTCTCTTCTTTTCCTACCATCATACTTCTCAGCTTTGCCCAGTCTCTAATGCGTTTTCCATCGTGAAATATTATTTAAATGTTGTGAACTGACTACTCCTAAAATGCCGAAATTCACCGCAAAGACGAAAGATCTTGTTCAAAAGTATGTGCGTGAGTTTTCCAGTGAGACTTTTAAGGGCGAGGCAGACGTTTTATTATGTGTTTGTTGTGATAAACCTGTATCAACAGCTACACGTTTTTTTTGTAACACAGCACATAAAGACAGGAAAACACAAATAAAACAAAGGTAGGAAGTGTAAGTTTCAACACACCTTTGTAGGTCAAGCTGCCCCAAGTGCTGGGTCTGAAAAGTCCGGTTTCGATACGGATTTATGTCGTGCTTTAGTTAGAGCTGACATACCCATCCATAAACTAACCCACCCTGAATTCAAGGTTTTTTTTTGAGAAATACACAGGAAATTCCCCACGGAAGTACCCTCAGGAAATCTCACCTCGATCTTATATACAATACACTCCATAAAATCAAAGACTTCATCGAAAATGGATCGATCTGAGTATCGATGGATGAAACGGAGGATTTTTTAAATTTAAATTTTTTTAAAATGCGTTTTTCTGTTTTAATATTAGCCATGTGATGTTCCTCTTTGCCATTGTTTCTTTTTTCAATACAATTATGTGCTTTAATTTGAGGTTTCCTTATTATTTCTCATGGTAGTTTTCGTATATTTTCAGTTTTAAATTGCATTTTTTACCAAATATATTTACATATATATGCATAATGTACTAAGTACTAATTAACAAATAATCTAGTGTAAACCGCTGAATGATCGTCATAACCCGACTTAGAATTGGCCATACGCGGTTAACGCAAGGAAAATTTTGAGCCAAAGGAAAAGAAAGGTGTCAATGTGTACCACTTAATCGAAGAGTGTCATTCTTTGGCTCTATATAGAGAGCAAGTAAGCCACCCGATATGATCACTATGAACGAGTACGGCAGCGACCCTGTTCCAATTTTTGGAAAAAAAGTATTTTTCTTGGAATCTGTCTTGTAAATACTTCAAAGGTTTGGTTATAGATTCGTTTTGTTTTCATTGTTTCGAATGTATAAGCGTGAATGTAGTAGAAGAGCGTTCATGGCAGAATATCGATGAGTCATAGACCCCTTAATTAAACTAGTTAGAGTATGTGCATTTGTTGAAAGGGTGGTGGAGTGTCTATTAATTTATTTATCGTATATGAATTTATAAGTTTAAACATTGCGTTAAAACGTAGCTCGAAAAGCTCGCTAATTGCCAATTAAAGGTATTGTTCAGTGAATAATTAAATTACAATTTGACTTAAAGGTTTGAACACCACTCAGGCTTACATTACATTCTGTGCCGGCGCCTTCTTTAAAGCTTAACTAAACTCCAGTAGGTGTTCATTGGCTGGCAAATGAGCTAATTTAACAGAAGGCCTTTCACCACTATTCATCCCTCGTAATAACTGGTGTACGCTTTGAGTCTATTGTGCAATTAATCAAAAAAACGTTTACAACCAATTTGGTATATATATGGTAGTTTTCATGGAATAACATTTTTGTCAAGATCAAAAATAATTTAAAATCTTTATGTTCGTGTTTGGAATTAATTAACATTTCCGTTCGTATTTCAGTCCGCTTTGTCTTATTAGTCGTGCTGTCCAATAAAATAATCGTCTATTTTTAAGCGTGCTTAAACTGTATAATTCCAAGAGCTTTTCCTCTTATTAATGTTTACCGGCTGAATATTTCTGAACCGGGTGACATCCGGGTGATACAGCCGTCCTGATGTACGGAGAGGAAAGGGACAATATCGTCGGTATCGATCCGTTGAAAAGTCTTTTCATCAAGTGATTTCTGCCGGACCAATAATTGTGTTTTGGCGACAAGAATAGCGGCGTGATTGATTTCATGTCCGACTAGTGGTTCGCGGTGGAAGGGAAAAAAATGATATGACAGCTGTCTTCCTTCCTCCTCTACTTTGTACCGATTGAAAATGGAAATTAATCACTTTCTTCTTGATAAGTGCACTTGGGATTCGCCAAAAAGGAACACAATTAAATGAAAGATCGCGTATTGCGCTGTTCCATCACTGCTATATCCAAGCTTGTTTCCGACTGGCTCAATAATTGTTTAATCAATTCTGTCCAGAATAAAAAAAACGAAACATTCTAGCTACCACGTACCACCCCGACAAAAACAGCTCATGGAACTTTTCTTTTAAAAATATCAAATTATATATTTCCATGTAATTTTTCACCGGCACTTTATAGATTGACATGACATCAAGACCTCAAGATATTTTCCAACGACCACATTCACATTTAAACTTGAAAGTAGAAAATTATATTTATCCGAGATGTTTTGTCTGTGCTGTCTACTCCCTGCTAGTGGGCACATTCACTGTGACAAACTCCCTCCAAAAAAGTGAAACTTCAAAAAGTATAAATTATATCCTTTCCAGTTCTTTTTACCGGTACCTTCTAGATCGTAATGCCCTCATCTCAGGACATTTTATAGCGGCCATATTCAAAGCCGCAGCGCGTGAAATTTTTAAAAGTAACAAATTATGTCTTTCCCAGACGTTTTTCAACGGTACCTGATCGATCGACATCCTAACTATACCTCAAGACATTTTCTAGCGGCAACATTACCAGTTACAACCACTAAGACATTTCGTGAAACTTTTAAAAGTAACAAAGTATGTCTTTCCAAGATGTTTTTCACCAGTGCCAACTACATCAGTTTGCACTCTAGATCCCAGGACAATTCTACCTGACACATTCACTGCCAAAAACTCCGACGAATCTCCCCTCCAAAAAAGTGAAACTTAAAAGTATAAATTATATCCTTTCCACTTCTTTTTACCGGTACCTTCTAGATCGTTATGCCATCTAGATCTCAGGACATTTTATAGAGGCCATATTCAAAGCCGCAGCGCGTGAAACTTTTAAAAGTAACAAATTATGTCTTTCCCAGACGTTTTTCACCAGTCCCATCTACATCAATTTGCAATCTAGATCCCAGGACATTCTAGCTGACACATTCACTGCCACAATCCCCCCTCCAAAAAAGTGAAACTTAAAAGTTGAAATTATATCCTTTCCAGTTCTTTTTACCGGAACCTTCTAAGTCGTTATGCCATCTAGATCTCAGGACATTTTATATATTCAAAACCGCAGCTCCTGAAACTTTTAAAAGTAACAAATTATGTCATTCCCAGACGTTTTCTAGGGGCCACATTACCAACTACATCCACTAAGACGATAATGAAAATCATATTCTTCTCAGTGGATTTTTGCTTGTAAGTTGTAATTGAAATTACAATTAATGTACAGCCTTGGAATTAATATGTAAGTCAACATTATAAAGGATGTGCAGGCGGAACGCAAGAATGGATCCTTGAGGAAAGCCGGTCTAATGTCCGATTATACGTTGCCGCACTCTTAAGCTACGGTCAATTCTATGATAAGGCAATACGGAAAAGGCCGAAAGCCCAGCTATTCGTGTGGTCCAGTTGTCACGTACAGCCCCGGATTAGTCGGCCGGTCCCCTCAGAGGATAAACAATTCAGCAGAGTGCGCGTCCCACTCTGGGAATTAAATCTTACAATCCAGAAAATAGGATTTCTGGATTTGATTCACCAGTTCCGTATAGGGCAGAGGTCAAACCAGCCGGGGAACCTAATTTCTGAATTAGACGGGACACAGAAAATCCGGCACCCCCTCATATCTTGTCATGCTCCCTGTTTCGCAAAAGTTTTCTGTCTCCTAAACTTTATTTCTTCTCTAATCCCTTTAGTAGGTTCAATTAGAAGGGGAAGGTTAGTTGATAGAGAAATCGGAGTTTGTAGTTATATAAGTTTATTCAGGACTTTAGAGGCCTGAGAAACAACCAGTGTCCTAATTTAGACCTCAGAGAGTCTCTACCATGTTAATTTACGTTGACACCCAATTCCTCGCTTTATTAGGTAAAATACTTTCAAACTTCGTTATAATTCTTAAGTGCATTAGCCTGGATACGAATCATCTCTGGCCGACAAAAGATTTAAGTTATGACACCATACGGAAATGTTCTTACGATCAAATTTTCGAAGCTTATCATTTATAACTCGACCATGACTTCCCTAAAATGTCCAATCATATTCTAATCTACAGATTTTTCACTTTCGGAAGAAGTGTCAAAAGGTGTGATACGTCCAAACATAATCTTCTCGTTTATGCAATTATTTCGAACAAATAAAGACAAAACACGTTCTAAAAATTATATTGAGGAGTAGTAAATATATACCTCGTATGATAAAAGTAAATAAATTGCGTATTGCTGTTATTGTCGTTATCGGCGATTTTGCGTGGCAAAATAGGGCCGGAGCTGATCTCTGCTGTGTAGTTCACACGGTGGTACTTTGCATGCAAAACACTTCAAACGCTCTCGGTGAATGTCGAACTCGCATAATATGCAAATAACTCTCATCCCGATCCGTTTATTTCCGTGCAAGAGAAGAAGATTCAATACAAAACCAAAGTGAAAGACGAAAAACTATTTTTTCACTAAATAAAGTCTGAGCCGCGACAATCGACAAAGCCAAATATTGTTGATTTTTTCTGTTGAATTTTTTTTCGGCTTTGGGATGATTTGGAGAGGGTTTAATTTAACAATTGAATTGCAACAAGCCAGGGTTCTATTATCCTCCTCCACCAGAATACGGCCAATCACTCCGCCCTGTCCCTTTTCCAATTACCCCCTTTCACCCTTCACTTCCCCGCTCATCTACACCAAACACCACAACCAATTTTCCCTTTTCCCACATCTACTCTTTTTCCAACTACCATCCGTCACCGTCCTCTCTACACATCCTTCATACCGGCAAAACTCTTTTCTCCTTTCGTCTTAAAGTAATGTTCCTAATAAACGGCAAGATACAACTCCATTTCGAGGATCAAAAGGAATTTCGACTCTAAAAGGAGAATAACTTCTGAAAATAATCAAAGCAATATAATACAATACAACAATGTCAAATATGTTAAATAAAATATTCGCGATGAAATCCATGATGATTGAACATTCAATAAATAATATTACTAATAATATTTATCTTAGGATAGATAAATAACATTTTATTGTGAGCATCATTTTTAACAAACATTATTCGGAGATCGTGAGATGCAGTCTGGTGTGACGTAAGCTTTAGAAAAATATTTTCTTTATCGTGCCACCGTTTCGATCATTATTGAGATCTTCTTCAAGGCCTGGGATTTATAAACATAGCTTAAATTTTACAAATACATGTAGGGTGTGAAAAAAAGCCCTGAAGATGATCTCAATAAAGATCGAAACGTTGGCACGATAAAGAAAATGTTTTTCTATACCTACGTCACACCAGATCGCATCTCACGATCTCCAAATAATCATTAATCAACGGTCACTAAACAGCACACATTTTCAACACACAATTTTTTTCAACAAAATTACATTTATGTGCAAAGATAAATTTAAAATAGAGTAAAAGTTATCAAAGTTTAACAATAATCAAAAAATTTCTAAAGACCTAATATTTTTCAAGTAATCTAGATCATAATTTTTTCATGAAACTAATAATGAAATGTCGTTTTAAAACTCTATTCCCGCCTAAATATAAATTTTTGTTTGAATTTAAATGTAGCATTTTTTTTTCTACGAGGGTTCGCAACAGCAGAGGTTATATAAACCCTCGGGGTGCCGGCGTTTTTGAAAAAATAAAAAAAAACATTTGTAAGTATGTCGGGTTCGAATGCAGGGCCGCTGGATTCGAACCCATGCCTTACAGTGATGAGCGGCCACCGACGCCCACCTCACTGTCAGATTCGTTATTCTAGCATTACAGAACCCTTAGATAACGGCTTTCGCGGAAATCGGTGTAAATTAATTTTTTGACCTGATAATTAATTTCTACGACCTTCTGCGTGACTGACATTCCTAGCGTAATGCGCTAACATAATTTTTCTCAAAAGCTAGTGAACCAATTTTTATGGTTTGTTTGTAATTCTTTTTAAAGAAATTGTCAAGTGCATTTTATAACTGTATCAAATATTAAAATCGGACTATTATTTAAAAAAAAAACAAGGTAAATTTCTGACAAATAATTTTGCTCTTTTGTGTATTTTCTTATAGAAATATTTTATATATTTTAATGGTATATACTTCGTTAACAAGGTACGTTTCTCTTCTTTCAAATGGTCTCTTTTATGTTAAAATCCTTTTAGCCTTTTTTGATTTCCAGCCGTTACAATTCAACTTGAAAAGAATTTGGTTTTTAGAATTTTTCTGCTTATTGACAAACTCTAATAGCTTTTACTATATTTTTATTGCAATTTTGTTATTTTTATTCTTGTTAAATGATACATTAACATAGTTCATTTGAGCAAGTAGAAAGGCGAAATAAAAATATTAAAAAACGGAAAATTTTAACTTAAAAAAATGTTGGTGAAATCAAAACTTATTCACAAGAAGTGGCGTATAAGTGTTCGATATTTTGGAGTGTAAAATCATCAAAACAAGTTTGGCTCAAATTTGTGATTCACCAACCTGGTTGTCCCTTTGTCAGACTTAAGTATTTATAAGTCAGTTCATAGAACAATAGCACAAGATCTCACGGCTTATTATTATTATGTTCTTTTTTCTTAGCTACCGGCTAGGCGAAAATAAGGAATTTTTTACAAACTTTGTGGAATAACTTTGTTATTTAGTAACACTTTCAATCGTGGCATTGATTTCAGCAAAAATCTTTTAAAATGATGTGTTGGAAGGTAAGCGGCCCAAATTTGAAATTTTTATGTTGTACCGATCCTGAGGTTCTCTTTTAATTTTTCAAACAGTTAACAATTTTCAACTAAACTGAAAATATTATAAATACGTGTTTTTAATTTTTTTTATAACATTTTCTGTACAAGAGAAATTCAGCAGCAATTTCAGCATATATAGCCTATGTGAATTGCTTTTCACCATCAACAACCTACCCATTTCCAACTGCTCCACCGTAAAAAACTTCGGTGTTACCTTCACACATTTCCTAAATTTCCCCAATACAAAAGTATTGTATCCCTCATTCAATTCAGCCTGTCCTCCTCTACCTTTCGCCACTCTTCAACTCCTTGTCTCTTCCCGAATTTTGACCCTCTACGACTACAACTGCGTCGTTTATGGTGGACTATCGGAGGAACAAAAGAAGCGTCCGAAAAGATTGATGAATTGTTGTGTCAGATTTATTTCCGTCCGGAGTCTCAAAACTGTATTCAGACCTATCCTGGATCTATCCCTCCTACAGTAGGAAGTATTTCCTAAGCTCCTTCCTTTACCAGTTCATGTACTCATCGACCTTACTATTTTCAAGCTACCTCAATTCAAATCTTTCATCCACTTTCTTAACACCCGCTCATTTCCCAATGACCTATATCTTCCTCTTCATAAAACCTTCACATTTGAGAGGACCTTCCTAGCTCGTGCCACAAATCTCAGGGATTTTCTTCCTTTGCTAATCCGCAAAACCCTTACCTCTTTTAAAATCCCTCAAATCAGGGACAACAAAGCCCCACAATGTTAATTGGTTTTATACCCTCAAAATTCTTCGGTAAGATAAGATCTTTTTCTTTTGGTTTTATAATTGCTTGTGAAATATAAATATACTGATCTAGTGAACAATAAACAACAATCACGGTTAGGTTAGTCAGTATTCTTCAGAAAGTTTTTCTCTCATAATTGTACCTAGTCCAATTTAACAAGTAAATAATCCGTCCAATATTACAATTTAGTTAAATGAATGTTGAACTAATAGAGAAAACGATATCAATTAAAAGTAACTCATTTTTTTATTTTTTAACGACTTAATATAACAGCTCAAAGGTCTGCAAGCGACGCGTGCCATGATAATGATAATATCGATTTAAAATAATTGTTCACGCAAACGGATTAAAACTTCACGGACTTTCATATCCAATGTGTCATTTAAAATTAACAAAATTGTACGTAACTTAACCGAAATTAAGTTTATAATATTGAAAAGGTAGGATATGAACATGTAGATTGATTCGTCTTCGAAGTAAGTCGCAGGTGGCCACAACAGCGTTTTCTTTTCTGCCGGTTTGTATTGCATTCTCGTTGCAGCGTGAAGTTTTTCTCAATTTAGTTTATTTTTAGCTTTAGTTTTAGCCCAGTTAACCCCCCCCCCAAAAAAAAAAATGGTAAAAAGAACGATAAAGCTTTACTTTTTCCTGAGATCTCCCTTCACTGTTAATTATTACTCTACGTGTAGACTTATTTGTTCGTTTAAACTTGCTCGCTTCGGACATTTTTCTATTTTATTTTAACCATTATATTTAGTGGTTTATTGACCAATTTACTTCTATCCATTAATTAATCTTTTTATGGAAGATTTTGGTTGGAATGAAAAAGTTTGTGTCACGAGCGAGATTCGAACCCACGCCTTCGGCTAAATACGCCGCTGCTCTAACCACTTGAGCTATCGTGACTTCGATCCACTGGGACACCGACTCCCCATCTCAACCTACAAACCTTTCGAATTTTCCCTCCTTTTTGCCATTTTTCGAAAATTCGAAAGGTTGTAGGTTGAGATGGGGAGTGGCGTCAGAGTGGATCGAAGTCACGATAGCTCAAGTGGTTAGAGCAGCGGCGCATTTAGCCGAAGATCGTGGGCTCGAATCCCGCTCGTGACACTGACTTTTTCATTTCCACCAAATCTTACATAACAAAATTAAAAATTAAGTAATTAAACTTATCCCGCCTAGTATGGCAGCGACGCTCTCTAAAAGAGATTTGCGATATAACTGAAAGATTAATAAAGGTAAAAGCAATTAATGCACCAAAATTAATCAATGCTGTGGCAATTTCCATATCAAACCAAATTGTCGTTAACGCTAATATGCCAACCAAAATGACATTAAAAGCAGGGGTTCGCCATATCGGACGAACATAACCAAAAAAACGCTCAGGAAAACACCACCCATAACATACATGAAACGAGAAACTCCAGTATGAGCTTTATTTTAGTTTAAATTTCAATTCCGGCTGACGCGGAAATAGCCGAGTGTGAAGACAGCCCATGGATTTACTCTTCTCCAGAGTGAAGTGTAAAAGGGAGGACAAAAATGGGACGAGAGGCTAATCCGTTCGTGAAGTTCTTAACAAAAATAGATATTTAATACAAAAAATTAATTGCAAAGCAATCGTAACATTGCATTTATCAAGATGAGAGTTAGAGAATTTCACGGAAAGGAAATTAGGAATATAAATGGTTCGCATATTTGAAATAGTCTGATCGAGCCGGGAGGGTGAGAAACTCACGCTTCCTTACATTCCGAATGTCGTACCAGTTATCTTATGGACGTTTATACAAAGAGACCTTGTTCGATACTGTGGAAACCGCTATTGTCTGCGCCTCTTTATAACTGGTGCCAAAACGGATGAAAGGAACACCGTTGGTACTCAAAGTGTAACGGTGACCCAGCAACGATAAACGGCGTCGTAGTTATAATATAAAAACGACTAGATTCAAAAATATTATGTAATATAAATTCAACATTAGGATAAATTATATTATATTCTAAGTTAAAAGATGTATAAATTGTTTTTACAAAAGATGTAAAAATTAATCTGTGAACTTTTATACTTGAAATAAAATGATATTTCTATGTTTGCAGGTTTCGAAAAATGGCAATACTGTGACAAAAAAATGGCATCATCACTTAATCTACACTTAGATGAAGCTCATCTTAAAGGCAATCCTGTGAGTACATTTTCACTAGCAGTAAGAAGCGTGTAATTATGGAAATTTAATTGTTATTGAATTACTTTAAAAAATAATGTGTGGTGTTTGGTGTCTATTAGTTAATAATTATTTGGAGATTGTGAGATGCGATCTGGTGTGAGGTAGATTTTAGAAAAACATTTTCTTTATCGTGCCAACGTTTCGATCTTCAGGGCTCAGAGTGTTTGTTTTCTGTGTAGATGTGTCATTACTGTGTGTCGTGTTGAGAGTGCCGAAACATTTTGAGTTCTGAAGATGATGTCAATAAAGATCGAAACGTTGGCACGATAAAGAAAATGTTTTTTTAAAACCTACGTCACACCAGGCCGTATCTCACGATCTCCAAATAATAATTCAAATGATGAAAGATATCTTCTTTAATGAAATATTATGGTAAGTTGTCCTCTTACCATAGGCGGTTTCTCTGTCACTACGAGGAACGATATGTTTCTGAAGTTGAATAACAAGCAGATTTGCGAAGGATGAATTACGGTAATACCTGCACTTATTGATGGTATATTTAACAAGGGCACTTGGTTATCGCTATCACTAGAAATCACACGGTTGGAATGTCTTGGACGAACGCGGAATGACGTCTAAAACAAAGTAAATATGGAGCTCAGCTAAAAATGACGATATTTTAAAGTTGAACAGACTTGGAACTCTATGCATGACACTGGACCTCAGAAGGTCTGGCTTTGTGTTCTCTTCGGTTGTTTGAAAAGAGCAGTGATCCGCTTTCAAAACAGCATCCGCCAAAATTAGGAATCTCCAACGCTGCGAAACTAACAGTGCGCAGAGTAGCGAACGATCATCCAAATATAAGCAACATAGAAAAAGAAAATATACTAGTAGGTATATACATAAATATCAAAAAAGGGAGAATAAGGTAACAGTAATATGACGTTTTTGAGGAAAGATAGACCTTAGAACAGATTGAAGATGAGAATACCTTAATACCGAGGATGAAATCTCAGGTGGTAACTTGGCCAACAGATCGAATTCGATCTGGATGTTAGCAAGTACGGACGTGGTGCCATAGTACAGAGAGACCAATTGGGCGACGATGAACATTTTGTCAGGAACAAATAATGTGCAGTACGGACCGCCAACCGTATGGATGTCCCTCAACATCAGAATGTCTGGCTTTCTGTTCTCTTCGCTCGTTCTCCTCCGTTGTTTGAAAAGAGCCGTGATCCGCTTCTTCAAAACAGGATCCGCCAAAATTAGGGATCTCCAACGCTGCGAAACTAACAGTGCGCAGAGTAGCGAACGATCGTCCAAATATCTGAAACATAGAAAAATAAACAATTTTTAGTAGGTATATGCGTAATATCAAAACAGGAGCAATAAAAGGTAATAAATAGTAGTAGGAAGGGTTGGTGGAAAGTTGAACCTTAGGACAGGAGACTTACCTTAAGACCGAGGACGAAATCTCAGGCGGTAACTTGCCTATCAGATCGAATTCGACCTGGATGTTAGCAAGTACGGACGTGGTGCCATAGTACAGAGAGACCAATTGGGCGACGGTGAACATTTTGTCAGGAACAAGTTGTCCACAAGTGTCCGATGGTGGAATGAATTCTTGTCACTTTCGCTACGTTTACAAAGGGCGATCGGTCCCATAAGCCATGGCCATTGTCACTCGGTTGGACCAGTGAGCGGTGGCCTTGACTATCGGCGACTTTCACTTTTAGCTTCTCTCCAACCCTTGGCAATGGCCTTGTCTTGGATGAACGTTGGATGCTAACTGGATGTTAGCAAATGTGGTTTTGTTCTGCGAGTCGGTGAACCGGCACTGGGTCTGTCTCCACTAGCGGGATTTGAGCTACGCGTTTTATCATTGGGCCATCTTCAGTGAGGAACTCTAATCTAACCGGGCGCTGATTTCCTGTTTCTATTTTCCATAAAATTTACCAACAAATTGATATTTTTTATAACAATGCATTTTCATTCTTTTATTTTTTACCATTAGACTCATAAGAATGTCTTGCACTGTTCTTTTTTTATTGAGATTAAGCTACAAATTTTTCTGTTATAATTTATATATGTAAGAAATATGATTATGTTTCATATATTCCTTTTTGTAGAATTTCGTTTAGATATCAACTTATTTACCTTGCTTGTTAATTTTAGGCGTTGCAACTCATCTTTGAGATTAATAGCCAACTGGCTCTATTCAGGGATTTGCTTATACACATTGGTACCTCCAGAGATTCGCCAGAGTTAAGAGAAAAGATCCGCAAATTGAGGAGGATGTGTGTGGACGCTTGTAAACACACGGCTCAAAATCTTCTCCCCCAAATCCGAAGGTACACACCTTACAAGTTTCGTTTTATTTAAATAATTATTATGTTTTTACGATTTCTATTTTTTATTTTATAGCGCAGTTGCTGATGGCATTCCAGCTGATCATCCGCACCTTATAATTGTATTTTACATGTGCCAACTTTTTCTAAGGGAGCTCGCCAAGTGTAGCCGACTTGTCCAGCTCATTCCAATGGATATGACAGGATATTTTGGTAGATTTTTTTCCGAATTAGTCCTAATTTAATATCATTTGTTGTGTACTCTTATATTTAGATAGATCATAGTTTTGTAATTTGAGTTCATTTAAAAAAAACGGGAGTACAGGGGGCAATCGAAGCAGGCTTAACAGTTAACACAGTTCAGTTGTACATTTGTAAACTCGAGACGCCTTACCGGCTTCACTTACTTGACTTACCGTTTTTGCTGAAACTATTTTTAGTGATTTTACGTTCAAAAATATTAGACAGGTGTCCGACCACTCGTGCCAATGGTCCTCAGGAGCCGAAAAAAGTACTATTTTATGTAATTTACCCGTATTAGTTTTAAATATGGGTTTCTGTTTTGTGCGCGTATTTTGAAGTTAAAATTTATCGATCGATTTTTTTTAGGTCGGACAAAATAATCACATCTAGGATAGTATTACATGATTAGGTAAATACACAAATGGATAAAATAACACATTCTTAAATGTTAATTTAGGTTTATTCATATTTTGCATATCAAAAATAGGTTGGGGGACCGCGGTAGCCGAGTGGTTAGCATGAGAGACTCTCACGCCGCGGTCGTGGGTTCGATTCCCACCGTCGCCTCTGGCCCTTTTTTCACAATAAACCCCCCCCCCCTCAATTTGAACACACATATAAGATTGTCACATGGCTAATATGCATAGTTCATAACGCAAAAAAAAAAAATAAAAAAATAATAGGTTTGGTTGTAAACATAAGACATTTTAAAAAGAAAATGTTTGTTACTCAATTTTTAAAAAAATTAAGTAAAGAAAAAATCAAAAACAAATAAAAATCTAAAAGAAATTTTTTTTGTCTCCTTTAAAACCGGGTATTTCCACCTCTGGCACGAATCAGGTCCGTTAAACACCTTTGCAGTCCTGATGAATTCTTTCCAATTCATCAAGAACAGCCGTTTTCAACTGGTTTAGATTGTTTGGACCTTGGTTTCGTCGTTGTACTTTTCGTTTAATTGGTGTACGATCGGGTTCAAATCTGAACTTCCAGTTGGCCACACCAAGCACTCAGTTCCAACATCATTCGGTAGTCATTCACAATACGTGCTCTATGGGGCCAGACATTATCCTGCATTAGCGAGAATCTCTCACCGATGTGTGGGGCAAGTGGCACTACATATTCTTAGATTATGTCTTGAAAGTACCTCTTTGAAAGTTAGAGATCTTCCTCGCTCAACAACTAATTCGGTGGGGGCGTCACACGAAATCCCACCTCAGAACATCAATCGCCCATCATGGAATGTCACCGGAGAAACCATACAGCATGGAGCGCACCATTCTCCTGAGTGTCTCCATATGAAATTACGCACATCTGAAGATTTGAAGCCAACTCTCATCACATCAATGAAAAGTACCTGTCCCCATTCCTCCAATGTCCAATTCTCAAGTTCCCGTACAAATTGAAACCTGGCCATTTTTTTAGTGTTTGGTAGATGGAGTACTCGATATTCCTCCGTCACCTGTTCACCACAATAAACTAATCTAATTTGGGGTCGATGGGGTACTTTAAAAGTTTTCCGCCGTAGACCCAAGTCACGCACGCAACATGAGGGGCGATGGAGATGCTACTTCACCATCAGCCCCTCCCCATTCACACCAATAAATACATTCACATCAACATACATTGATCGCACTCATTGTATTTGGTACACGGAGTAGTTCATATTCCTCCATCTACCTGTTCCCTACAATAAACTAATCTAAATTGAGGCCGATGGGGTATTTCGATATAGTTTCAGCCAGCTTCATCTCTGAGATATATCACCAATCCAGCTGCTTTTTTTAATTTTTTCTTTATTTTTACAAAAACATAAGAATATTTTTACATTAGTTAAAAATAAATAACAAGATTACATGATTTTATTACACCATAATATTCACCATGGCTATAATAACTCGCTTTCAGAAAATCGAGCAGGGCCGTCTAACTTGGGGAATGTAATCAGTCAGATATTACTTTGCAAGACAATAGCGCCCGACTTCAACCAGGAGGAGATTTGCAGCATTGCAAAGGACTCTCAGGAGCTGTCGAGACTTCTGAATGAAATGCAGGAATATCTTCCGACCCAAGACGTCAACTCGGGTTAATAACTGATAATATTTTCAATAGAAAAATTTCGAACGGAATTTTCAACCTTTCTTTTTTTTACAGAACGCCAGACTGCTTTGACAATTGAAGATGGAAGTACGAAATGGAACAAAAAGTGCAGACGAAACTCTCTTTATCGGAATTTTGGCACATTCTGCTGTATCCACAGACACAACTACCTTTGATAAGAACCATCAATTTTTTTAAAGCTATTATGTACATTTTGTCATATTCTCATTGCAAAAAATATCTTTCAAACCATCAAAACACTGTATGATTAATAGAATACAAATCAAATTATCTCTTAAAAGTGTTTTATAAAATATCTGTAAGTCTGTAAGGCATACTTATAAAATTTCTTAATGCACAATCGGTAAGGTATTGTGAGCACAGCAGAACACGATTTGTATACAATTAGATTGAGAGTGAAACTTACATCCCTGTTTAAAAGATGTAGAGAGAAAAACTTAATATAGTAAGGATGGTGGTCCAAAACCAAAAATATTTAACGAATCAAATCCTTAATACTCACTTGACCCCTTGGATTAATTGACAGAAAGGCATCAGAAATATTTAAAACAAATATTTTTAAATATTTGTAGTTTTCTTTTCAGTTTACAATTTCCACCACAATTTAAATTCCTTTTGTAATTAAAAATACTGACAATTTTGTGGATCACCTTTCATTTTTAGATTGAAATATAATAATAAGATTCTATCCGTTATAAATCTGTTTATTATAATATTAATGTACGTTAAACAACAAAATCATGTTTACCAATAGAAGTTATTAGTAAAACAGTAAAATTTAGGTAAGCTATGAATTAGGAAATTTATCCTAAAGAGAAATTATTTCTGTTTTCGATCTAAAGTAATTCATAAAATTATATCTAAAAGAAAAAAGTGATATTTTTATTATATTATTTTTAATTGTTAATATAAATCGGTTTTAAGCTGGGGATCGACTCGATCCCAGTATACGGGTCGTTAAATAAATCCGTAGGATTTTTTTAATGGAAAATTTCAGGTACTTGTAAGTAAATGTAATCAACAATACATGAACTATTTTATTTCAATCCTGTTGCCGTCTTCCGTGTAATTTGCTAATCCCATCTTCCCAGAACTTCTCGGGTTTTCCGCACTTCTCTAGTGTAGTAAAGTTTTTCCAAACAAGTGAAACGAAACTGGGATAAATAGCTGGAAATATTTATAATACAATGCATGTATTAAATGGAAACAGAAAAAAGCTGAGATTTTACCCAAAAAAATTTTTACTTTGTTTTCTTGTTTTTAAAAATTGTTTGATGAATTGTAATATAAACTTCTAATTTATCAATTGGATAATTTATTTTATTAGGGTGAACGGCGTGTAAGACAAACACTTCGGCAACACTCATAGGTCTTGCGGGTTTAGTATAGTGTTCCGTTTAAGGCCCCCCCTTTATAGTCGAATTTGTTCGGATTTTCAATGTTCTCTCTCTCTTTTTTTCTTATCTTTTTTAATGGAACCTTATTGGTCATTAAGCCTTAAGCCCGTAAGGTCCTCCTCTTACAAGCTCACTGGAAATTTTGTGATCTTAGAGTCCGGAGAGGTACTCCTCAATCCAGCCCATGACCGACCAGCACACGCCACAACCGAGCGCTGCCACACCGCCAGCATGGTGCGCCAATAGAGAAAACGAGAATTAAGGGGATATGAAATTACATTTGATCTATTAGTTAGAGGCATGTTAAGAAGTTAAAAATTTTGTTTATTGATGTTGAATTATTGCTATTGTTAGTATGGATTGGATGTCTTTGAGGATTTGGTGAAAGGTTCTGGCAGAGGCATATGAAGTCACCCAATTATGATGTGGGTCTTGGTTGAGATGAAAAAGCTATTGTCTTGCATACAGATCTAGATACCATACCCTTGACAATAATTCTTAATTAATTTAATACAGCCTGTTCTGACTGCTAAATATATACATGGAAAGAAACACTCACTTTGTTAACAGCTCCTCGTGGCCTCTTCATAACTCGCCGAGAATCGGTTCTTGATTAGAAAATATCACAAAAAGAGGGAAAATTCGAAAGGTTGCAGGTTCAGATGAGGAGTGGCGTCAGAGTGGAACGAAGTCACGATAGCTCAAGTGATTAGAGCAGCGGCGTATTGAGCCCGAAGGTGGTGGGTTCGAATCCCGCTCGTGACACTAGATATTACACCTCAACCAAGACCTAAAAGACCTATAAAGTATAATTTATTTAAATAAGTAATATGGTCAATTATGACTACTAAATACATGTATGAATTTGTATTATATTGCCTCAGATTAATCGCAGTCCGGCAATTAAATAATCTTCAATGTTGTATTCACTAATTTCGTGGTCCGCTTGACCAATTAATACATTACAATTAATTAAGGTTTTTAGTTGAGATAAAAAAGTCAATGGCACGAGCGGGATTCGAACCCACGATCTTCGGCTAGATACGCCGCTGCTCTACCACTTGAGCTATCGTGACCTCGATCCACTCGGACATCAACTTCCTATCTCAATCCCACCTTATGAGTTTTCCCTCCTTTTTGCCATTTTTCAAATGTCGTGTAATCGGATTGGATTCTCGACGACAAATGAAATGGCCACGGAGAGCTTTAGTGAAGTGTACTTCATTCTAATCATTAAATTTACTAATTTCGTGGTCCGCTTGACCAATTAATACATTACAATTAACTAAGGTTTTTAGTTGAGATGAAAAATGGCAAAAAGAAGGGAAAACTCATAAGGTGGGGTTGAGATAGGAAGTTGATGTCCGAGTGGATCGAGGTCACGCTAGCTCAAGTGGTAGAGCAGCGGCGTATATAGCCGAAGATCGTGGGTTCGAATCCCGCTCGTGCCATTAACTTTTTTTCATCTCAACTAAAAACCTTAATTAATTGCTTCAGTGTTGTGTTGACCTTCGTACGAGGCGGACGTGTGTGTATCTAGCTAGAGGATTTAACAAGTAATAACAAGAGGAGAAAACTGCAATTTTGGATTGATTTATCTATTCCGTAATTTTTAATTTAACCGATTATCGAAGAAAGAAAGAAGAAAAAAATTGTGTTTTCCTTTTTTGGAAATGGAGGAAGATAGTGGAGGAATGCCAACTGTCCCACCCGACATAGATACAGTTGAAAACAAAAATCAGGTTGATTTTGAAACACAACGTTCTAAAATGCAACAAGACGAAAAAATGGAATTTAATGTCAAAGGGCCCGGTCCATTTGAAGTCATTCTCGAAAGCAACAATATTGAAGGGAATGGACTTCGAGATTACATCCGATGCCAATCGGTAGAATTATCCATGGGGAATGCAAAGAAATCGGCAATAACGTAATATCGATTAAAAAAGTAGGAAAAACATAATTAAATTACAATTTAACAACGCTGTCTCGGCAAATAAATTTCTCGACGCCCAACTAATCAAAGAAAAAACTTTAACACATACATTCCGAGATATCTTTTGATAAGAAGGGGCATTATTAAAAAATTTTTGTGTAGATTTACCAGATTCAGAATTAAGATATGTTATTAACGATCCATATGATAAAGATTTAAATATAATCGGTTTAAAAAGGTTCAACAGAAAATGAAAAGAGGAAAGTAGTAAGGACTGATTGGCTCCCACCCGATCAGTTTTAATTACTGTTCGCAGTCAGTATTTGCCTAATTATACGATAATTCATTGTATGAATAATACAATTGATGACTTGAAAATATTGCTGTAATATTGACCTTTATATTCAGAGAGTAATCCAATGCAAAAAGTGGTTCAGATATGGCCACTTTGCAGACCAATGTAAAGGAGAGCTAAGGTGCGAAAAACAACAGATACACGATGCATATATTGTAATTTAAAGCACAAATCAAAAGGTTTTCAAAGTTGTCCACAATTATAACGAAATTGAACAACTGAGGGGAGAACAAAATATATCGTATAACGAGGCAAAACAAAATATATCAGGAAACACGTATGCAACGCAGTTAACTAAAACTGTGCCATGTCTAAAAAGCATTACCGAATTCCCTCACGATAGAAAAAATGGATATACCAGGCCGACAATACGTTTTCACAAGTTCGTACAAAAGGACCGCGAAAAAGAGAAGATTTCTATAGCCACCTAGGCAAGAAATATTCAAACAACATTTGATCCAAACAATTTACACTGAGAGGCAACACCAAAAAATGAAATTGGGGGATTAATTAAAAACAGCCCTCATATAATTCAAAGAAAAAATCAAAATAACATAGATAATGATACAAAAGATGCTATTGTTGAAACAATATACTCGATAGTTAGAAGCAACAAAATGAAATAAAAAATAAAAATACAAAATAAACAATAGTATGCGCTGAAAGAAGTAATCCGTGACAGGATTAACAATTTAATGCACAGGTCTTGAATACGTACATGAATGTACATATAAGTAAAGATGGGTCGATCGTATTTAAAACTTTACTGTTTATACAAATGAATACAATTATGTTTACGAAAATATTTTATAATTACGAAAATGGAATCGATAAACATAATTCTATGGAATGGTCGACCTTGAGCATCCAAAAATTTTGAAAAGTTTATGAAAGAAAACAATATTTCTAGTAGGTTTTTAGTTGAGATAAAAAAGTCAATGGCACGAGCGGGATTCGAACACACGATCTTCGGCTTGATAAGCCGCTGCTCTACCACTTGAGCTATCGTGACCTAGATCCACTTGGACCCCAACTTCCCATCTCAAACGCACCCTTAGAATTTTCCCTCCTTTCTGCCATTTTTCAAATGTCGGGTAATCAAGTTGGATTCTAATTCTATGCGTAATATCAAAACAGGAGCAATAAAAGGTAATAAATAGTAGTAGGAAGGGTTGGTGGAAAGTTGAACCTTAGGACAGGAGGCTTACCTTAAGACCGAGGACGAAATCTCAGGCGGTAACTTGCCTATCAGATCGAATTCGACCTGGATGTTAGCAAGTACGGACGTGGTGCCATAGTACAGAGAGACCAATTGGGCGACGGTGAACATTTTGTCAGGAACAAGTTGTCCACAAGTGTCCGATGGTGGAATGAATAGACTTGTCACTTTCGCGACGTTTATAAAGGGCGATCGGTCCAATGAGCAGCCAAGGACCCAAAATAATGGGAACGAGAGGAAAATACCTCCTTTAAGAATGGCACCATCTTTTGGTACACAGATGGATCTAGAACACAAGCAGGTACAGGGCCAGGAGTATTCGATCTTGGAACCATATACTAAGAACCCATAGGAAAATACACCAGTATCTTCCAAGCTGACATTCACTCAATCAAGCGATTTATTCAATTGAACTTGACTAAAGGGTACAAAAACAAAAACATAACTATCATGTCAGATAGCGAAGCAGCCAAAAAAACACTAAGCTCAAATGTCATTAGTTCAAAGATGGTGTTGAAGTGCAAAACCAAATTAAACATATTATGTACTCAGAACAAAGTCAGCCTCTCCTGGGTCCCAGGATACATGGGAGTAGAAGGCAACGAGAAAGCGGACACCCTTGCAAGGAAAAAAGCTGCCACAGCGCTGATAGGACCCGAACCCTTCTTTGGCATAGGAATCCCCACTATTAATGAGTATCTCAGACAGAAGGACAAAAAGAAAATGAAGGAACAACGGAATTCACTCATTGGATACAGGCAATCCAAGAATCTCCAACCAACTTCGGAAGAAATGAAATTACAGAATGTGTCAAAGGAAGCAGGAATTAACTGCGAATCCTAATAGGATTCTAGGTCACTGCAAACCAAATGGACACTTAAGGAAGATTGGAATAATCCAAGACGGCACATGCAGATTCTGCAAAGAGGCAGAGGAGACACCAACACACCTACTAACAAACTGCGGTGCTTGCCCGCAGGAGGAAATGCTTTGCGATGTACAATGTCACCATAGAAAGAGACTCAACCATTGAAACCGTGCCTATTAATCAAGTTCCTTGATGAAATAGGACTCACCGGTGCTATAGACACAGAACGGGGATACAATAGCTCTTAAAGAGCGCGGTATATCACACCCCGACAATTACATCTACATTTATATCTACTAGTTGTAATATAACGAATAGATTTTTATATTATCATTATATTGAAAAAAATGTTCTCTTTTTGGGTTCTCTTTGGACATTAACGATCATCAAGTCCTGCTGAAAAGTTATTCTTTTTTAATTTTCAGTACACTTTTCTCCAAAATTGTTAACGATAATAACATTATTTTCTCAATTTTGTGTAGCAATAATAGACAAACAATCGTAGGGAATTATGTATTTCAAAACCAACCAGAAGTGGAGGTAAAAAGTTGAAAAATGTTGTCACAACGTTAGATTGTTGTAACAAAAAGTAACAATTCGCTAATTTTAAAAACCTAGCTAAGAATTCATAATAGACTAAGCCAATAAAAAAGGTTGATTCTGAAAAATTATTTTCTGAAAAGAAATTCCGTTTATTTATTTTGTTCTATTTTCCTTATAGAATTACAACCTTTTGAGCACATAATGAAGTAAATTTTTGAAGGGCTTGAAATAATTTTTTGAAAGTAAAAATCAAGTATTTTGGGTGGATCTGGTCTCGATGAATTTGTTCCATCCGTAACATTTGACTGTCTTTTATGTATATTGTCTTTGAAAACCTATTATCCAAATTTACCAAATTCTTCCATTAACTCCTTGCTCAAAGGAGTCAGCGTGTAAGGACAAAACATTGCATTTATTTATTTCATTCTTTTCTTCTATTTCATCTTTAAGCTTTTGAGCCGATAATGAAATTAATCGTAGGAGATTACAAGCCGTAGAAGGGTTTTAAATAATTTTTTTGATAGTTAACAATCAAGTTTCTTGGTCTAATTTGACTTGACAAACTTGCAAATATTTTAAAGAATAACTCGTTTAAAATCTTGCATGTATCTTTTAGTGTCAAAAAGTACCTTGAGGAATAAAACATTCTCTAGAGGAAAGAGAAAAATTCGAGCTGTCGGAAAATAGCCTAAGTGTAAGTCAAAGTTAATTATATAAGAAATAAGACATTCTAAGGCTTTGACCAGCCCACCAAGAAGCGATAAGCCATATATCCTGTCCAAAAAGTAAACAAATATAAGCCGACGAGATGTTTAGATTGCCAATATATTTTTGTGTTTTAACGTGTCGTAAATGTTCCCCGGGCGGAAGGCCAGCATGTCTTTCGTACTCGGCCCCTTTTATCAATTTTAACATTCACACGAATATAGAAAAGTGAGGAAAAATGTCAATGGAACACTTGTACTGGGACGACGGGCAGGAGAGCGAAGACGGAAGTTTTGTCGAAACGCTAATCGAAGGGCGTCCAAAATCCGACCAACGTCCATACGTGCAAACCGACACCGAGGACTTTTCAGAAACAATTTCGCCCCCTTTACTCTTCGCAGACACCAACGAGAACAACAACGTGTACGACAGCGAATTATTTAAAGATAAAGAGGTCGTACCGTGGCCGTTGACGCCTCTCACAGCATGTCACGGTGAGTTGAAAATTTCGCAACATAACTTTTTTTTATTACCATTATTTACTTTTTGGATTTGGATAAAATTAGACAGAAGTAAGATCTTGTAAAAATTGTGAAACTGACACGTTTAATATTTCCAAATTGCATCTTGCCAAACATGTCCTAAGTATTAGTCTAAGCATCATAAAACTTACTCGAAGGAACACGATTCATTATCATAAGGGATGTATGAAATACATACAAATATAATTTAGAATTAAACGATTATTCTGAATTATTTATGCCAAATATTAAATTTTTCTGTTTCTGAAGTTTTCTGCATTTCCCAAGGATTTTGCTACAAAAAATCGATTTTCCCTTAAACAATTTCCTCTTAGAAGCCAGAACTGTTCTAATTTTTCAAATAATACCATACCATGAAAATTATTATGCCTTTTTGGAAATAATTATTCAGAAATCGTGAGATGCGGTCTGGTGTGATGTAGGCTTCAGAAAAACATTTTCTTTATCAACAAACATTGTTTAAATTTGTAAACCCCAGGCCCTGAAGATGATCTCAATAAAGATCGAAACGTTGGCATGATAAAAAAAATGTTTTTCTGAAACCTACATCACACCAGACCGCATCTCACGATTTCTGAATAATTATCGACTAACGGCCACTAATCACCACACCTTTTTGAAAATGTTTTCACAGCTTTGCCAGTCGCTCCACTAGGCTTTAACAACTTCGTATTGCTCTGTGGAAACTGTGCTTGTTCTTTGGATGGAAGAATAGTCAGCCTACCGTAAGTTTTTTCCATCCTCTGTTCAAAAATTAATGTAATTATCATTATTATCTTTATTCCTGTTTATTTCTATATTTTATCTTTTTTTGTTTTTCTTTTTTTTAATTAATAGTTACTAATTTTATAAAAAAATATAAGCTTTGTGATCCATACAAGTATTAAAATGTAAAAACTGCAGTATTAAAAAATCGGGGATAAGTTAAATTTGAAAGAAAACAGTTCTTTGGCCAAATTTTCGTGAAATGTATCCCCTTTACCAGGACTTTAAAACAATTATTACTAATAGCACCGAGGGCGTCGGTGTCCAGAACGGTTTACGCGTTGACACGGCGCTCATCACGGTGAGGTGAAGGTCGCGGGTTCGAATCCAGGGATCCTGCTTTCGAAACAACACCGGCACCCTGAGCGTTGATATGGGCTCTGATGTTGCAAACCCTCGTAAAAAAAAAGAAAAAGAAAAAACTGGTTAATGGTATGTATTCGTCAAAAGCTTGACGAAGGGAATGAGACTTTTCTTCTGTATTTAGCATTATTTAATCAACTAAAATTATAAAAATTGAAGTCTGATATCAATTATCTAAACATAAACTACATTATTTCAAAAATACAGGTAATTTTTTTTTGTAAATTGTCTAAAAACATTTTTAGATATTTCGAACATACTGGATGTATTCAATAAATATAACGAATAATCTGAATAACCAAGGCAAAACATTTTTTTACGAGGGTTTGCAACAGCACCTCAGGGTGCCGGTGTTTTTGAAAAAAAAAGCGCATTTGTAAATATGTCGGGTTGGAATGCAGGGCCGCTGGATTCGAACCCATGCCCTTTACCTTATAGTGATGAGCGCTGTGTCAACGCCTAAACCGCTGCGGCCACCGACACCCCCATTAATTAAGTTTTTAAAAGTGGTTTCAAATTTCTGTGAAAACTAACTCAGTCGCAACTTTGCGAAAGACTGTTTTGCCTTGGTATGACCTTAAAATAGGTCGAATTCAATTTGTTTCTTCATACCAAGATCCAGATTATTCGTGAGTTAAAAAGTTGTCGATACATCTAACTGTTTCAACAGAAACTAAAATCAATGTAAATATAATAAAATTATTATGTATAATTGCATGGCAAAATCAAATGAATTAATATGATGATTAATATCAAAATTACTCTTATAATACCTTCAAAAATTAATCGGTCGATAAATATACCAAATACACTTTAAAATTATAACTAAATACTTTATTTTTTGTTATTGATATAAATTCGCCTATTTATTTTATTTTATTTTTAGCAGTGCTGATCATTTTTCATGACTGAAATTTCATTTTTGGGTAAGTAGTTCAATTACATAACACTTATTTTAATACTTATTGCCAAATATGCCCATTATTGTTTTCAAATATTCGCCATTTTACGATTAATAATACATTCAGAGAATATATGATGCAACCATAAGTTAAAAAATTACTGTGCTTCAGTCAGTAAAGAAGGCGAAACAAAATTATTTAAAAAAAAGATTCGTTTTAACCACATCAGATATTAAATACTATACAGTAATTAATATATATACTTAAATAAAATACTTAATGTAAAGTACTTATAATAAAATACTTTACAGTATTTAATAACTTTATAAATCACAAGTAATGGCATAACCATCACCTCCGTAAATACATAAATACATCCAAACAGGAGATATAAAATAAAAAGTTTTGGGAGTTTTTGTGGATTTCATCCTTTATTTTCTCAATTTTTATAACATAAAAACTAAAGTTTGTTCAATTAGGCTAAAAAAGGAGAAATTAAGCTTTGTATTGGTCATAATAACGTTATGAGTTGATGATTTGCTGTGTGATGTGTTATGAATTTTTAAGCGGAATATGTCTAGTGGGTCCACTAGGCGAAACCTAAATTGCCACTTACCCAGCCGATTTTTTTTTATTGATGTAAAAATTTGAATTTCATTTTTTTGGATAATGCCTAAAATTTCTTTTGCCTATTTTTACAACCGTTTACATATCTAAATCTCATTTAATGTAATCCTGCATATTATTATCTTATCATAGGTAAAAAAATAAATCGACTGGTATGTAATAACCTAGAATTACATGCACATTAAAGGAAGAAAAATAAATTTTAAAAATCTTTCAAATATTCTTCCGAAGGTCGTGGGTTCGAATCCCGCTCGTGACACCAGCTTTTTCGTCTCAATCAAGACTTTAAATTAAAAGTATAATTAATTCAAATACTTAAAATATTGGTTTTTCCGCTGCTGAGGGCCTATTGGTAAGAACTAATACTCAATAAGAATTTGTGACTGAGCGACACTTTTTTCAAGACACAAAGTTAATCAAAATTTAAATTAGTTAATACTAAATCCCTGAATATAGATTTTTGGGAAAAGCAGAAAAAAAAATTCTCTCAAATTTTTCCCTCCAAGCCTCGGATCCTTTTCCAAAATCACAAAAATGGTTATAACTTTTAAACAACTCCACCAATTTATTCGAAATTTTATAGTATTTTAGAACCTTATACACTAAACTTACGAGCATAAACGTCGCCTACGTAAATAAAGCAGAACCGGAGATATAAAATAAAGGTTTGGGGAGTTTTCCATGGCTTAATCTTTACTTTTCTTACTTATAACGGCATAAAATCGAAACCTTGTTTGCATAAGCTGAAAGAAGATAATTTCACCTTTCTATCAGACATAATAACATTGAATTTGGATAAAATCCAGAGGAGGTATGAATATTTGATACCGGACACTGGAGAAACAAAAAATAGCCCTTAGGCTGATCGAGCCCAAAAATTACTAGCTTTTAGAAGTACGGGTTCACTTAAAAACATCCTCTCAAAACCTAAAGACAAAGTAGACAACTTGGCAAAAAGCGGGGTTTACCAACTCAATTGTAATGATTGTGATATTAAATATATAGGACAAAGCGGTAGAGAAATAAAAACAAGAGTAAAAGAACACTTGCCTAAATCGAGCAAATTTTCGGAATTTAAGGACCATCTAAAAGAAACAAAACATAATTTCAATTCAAATTTAAATACAAGAGTGTTACATAGTTTCAACAAAGGGAAAGAACTAGATTGGTTTGAGAAATTTGAAATTAAAAAATGTAAAATTGAACATGGTGATAAATGCATTAATAATATAACAGATTTTGATCTACCTCCCATTTTAAATATGTACATAAATAATATCAAACATCCAAATAATTAAACTAATTATTTTAATTGTTATTATTTTTATAGTAATTTAATAATGTTAAGTATTTACTAGTATAATATTTATTTGTGTCATAATTTCCGCGTTTCGCACGTTCAAATTGAGCGCCATTAAAAAAATCAGCTGCTAATTGGAACGTCGCGTTGGCGGAGGTATCAACGGTTCACTTTGGCAATTCATGTCGAGAGACGTGGTTGTGGAAGTCCTTCAACCTGATGATGTGCTAAAAGGCTCGAAATCCGGATCTTACAAAACAACTTACTGTGAGTAGGAACTATCTTTTTAAAAAAGGATTGAACACCACACTCACTCCACCATTTATCATTTCTATTATCATTTCTATTTATCATTTCTAAAAATTACTATGTTTTCTTTGCTGTAAAATTCGTATTTAAAAGCTTTATAGGTTGCTTAACACTAATTTAAATTGCTTCTAACTAAAACAAATTTTTTGGATTACTTTACTGGCAGTGTCTTTTCGTTTTTGTAACTTTTTATAAATTCAATCACACTTAATACGCCCTTCATATTATTTGTTTTCTTATCCTAGGTGAAAAACCAAAATGACTAATAATTTTGAAATACATGCACCTACAAAGACAAAAATTTTTCTGGGCTCCTAGAGCCCATTGGCAAGACAACTGGAACACATTTTTAAACATTTTTGACTTAGTATCACCAAAAAATATTAATTTATCTAAATGGCTACATTTATTATATAAATTAATTTACAAATTATACATTGTTTTTAGAACTCTTTTTTATAAATAATAAATTTACTTTGTTTCAGGAATGTAAGCAGAATTCTATTAAAAATCATCAAAACCAAGAAATTATATCATGATTGTGATGTGTGTAAATGTTGTCTCTGTTGAATGTAATTATTTAATGTTATGTATCTAAACTATTTATATTTTTTTATTAACAATGATTGTGATATTTTGCAGTTATGTGTTTCAGATTTTTTATCCCGGCAATTTTTTATCTTTAACATAATATTTACTGTAAAATAACATTTATTTTACGTATTGAAAGTGTTTTTTCAAAATCATTTTTTAATTGTCACCATTTTAAAACCAACAAGTCCCTATGTAGATTCATTTTATAATTGTATTTATTGCATGACTGCTATTATTATTTTCATACTTTTGCAAGTGAAACATTGAAATGAAATAATAAATAAATTGCTATGATTGAACGTAAAACCATTGGAGTGTATTTGTTACCCGGCTTTCTACTTTACATTAAAAAAAATAATTAATTGAAAGAAGTAATTTGGTCAGTATGACCACTAAACATAATGTATTTAATAAGTAAAAACGAAGTATAACTTCACTAACAGCTCCCCGTGGCCACTTCATATGTCGCCAAAAATCAAATCCCTGATTACACGACATTTGAAAAATGGCAAAAAAGAGGGAAAATTCGAAAGGTTGTTGGTTGAGATGGGGAGTTGGTGTCTGGGTGAATCGAAGTCATGGTAGCTCAAGTGGTTAGAGCAGCGGCGAATTGAGCCGAAGGTCATGGGAATCCCGCTCATGACACTAGCTTTTTCATTTCAACCGTCACCTTATATACAAAGAAGAATTAATTGAAAGAAGTAATTTGGTCAATCAGACCACTAAATATAATGGATTTTATAAATTAAAATGTTTTGTATAAAAGATAACAGTTAAAAGTATTTATTATAATCCATGAATTAGATTTGAGGATTTAGCTTTGTTTACATGACAAGCATTTACTAAAATAAAACAAATTTTCAAAACCTGCATTAACTTTGCACCAACACAATAATACTCTCTAAAATTTTGTGATGGTTTCTGCTTTGATCTAACTTTATTTCCTTGAATCTCAGGAGTCTGTTGGCACTGTCAAAAGCCACCTTTTTTTACATATGTTGGGCAGGTATGCATTGACCCTGTTATATTAAGACCCACTGGTCTGTACAGACTTTGTAGCATGTTCAGTGTTTTGGGCCGGCATACTAGAGCTCCATCTGTGCCCATGGGTCTGACCATTGTGGTGCATATTCAATAAGCCATCCTAGGGTTTATTCTCCAGTTTTACTGCTTAGTGCTTAGTAGAGCCTTGGCTTTATGCTGAATGATTTATATGCGTCCTTCCCAAAGCCTATGTTGAAGGGTTATATTTTAGGTACTGGGTTCTTTGGAGAAATGTAAGGCTTCATCTTTTAAAGTAGGCGCTGTTAGAAGCTTCATTCTTCTTGCAAAAGATACAAGATTTTTTGTTAGGATGTTTAAACCAATTTTCTCATACCATCTTTGTTATACACTATTACATGTTATATATAAATGTAGATATAATATGTATGGATGTATAGATATATTAAGGGATATTTGGGAAAGTTGCGGGAGGAGAGAAGAACAAGGTAGTAGATGACTGGATGTCAGAGTATAAAATAAAAAGATTAAATAAACAAGTGCATTTACTGAGTATCATATCTTGACGATAAACTGTTAACAGTGTGTGGACTAGTATAATCTTCCTACAATATTTATGGCGTTTTGCATTCGATTTGACAGTATTGTAGAATTTCCCTTTTATGATTGTCACCAAGTCATCTGCATAACCTTTGCCATTCTGTTCTAAGCTGGTAAGCTCTTTAGTTCGATCAAGCAGTCCTAGTAACCAAATAAGTCACGAAATAACTTCTTCTTACTAGATCTTAGGGAAAAATTAAACTTTTATGTGTACATTTTTATTAAATGAAGTATATACATGTACATTTTTCCTTTCCTTCTGAAACTGAGATTTTTTTTTATAGCTCCTAAATCTTAAACTTTGGTATATTTTCTATGATGTTAGAATCTATTGTTTATAAATTAACTACTAAAACAATATTACACTATTCAAACTTTATGCAATTTAAAATTAAACCGAGTCTTGTATAAAAATTAGTATTTTTTTACAATTCCTATTATTTTGGGATTGAACTAATCCAAATAATTTTATATATAAAAATAAATTTTATGAATTTACTTGTTCCATTGCAGTTTTAATAAATAAAGCACAGTCAGTATGACATATTCTCTCATTGTTTTTTGTATTAATTGTACACAATTGTTTTTTATCGTTAACAATGGGCTCACAATCTATCATTTTTTTTGCTTTTATTACATTAGTAGAATTAAATAGTTTTAATCATTTTCAATGACTAGAACTGTGATATTTCCCCTTGAAAGGTACATAAAAATAAACATTTATATTTCTTTTTTTATTTTCAACGGACTGTTCATCTGTATAATTATTTTGCTTTTGAGCATGATGACAAATATGTTAACTCTGAACGTGATATACAATGTTTAAAATTAAAATATGAAGAATTTCATTCAACGACACTACACAACACATTTAACACAAATACTATTCTTCTAATTTTTTTTTTTAATTCATTGAAGTTATATGAAGAATTTTTTGTTTATACATTTTACTGAATCATATTAGATCTCTTAATGAAAATTTTTCAAAAAAAAGTGTGATTCAAAGGTTTAACTAATTTAACATTATACATGAATACACTGTTGTTAAATTTAAGTTTGAGGTCATTCTCCCATGAGAATATTTACAAAATAATTTCTGATCTTCTTGAAAGGAACCAGACTTTCATCGGTTCCGATTTCCCTTTCATGGTTATCGGGCCCCTGTATGTGAATTTAAATTGAGAATCTGCGTTGGACTTCTCTTGAAGGCACCTGGACAAAATAACGCCAAAATTATAATTATAAAATGTAAAATGAAATTCGCCTAATTACTGATTTATGTAAGATCAAATCTGCACACGTGCACATTCACTCATGTATGAGTTAAACACTCTCCCAGTCCACCCGCAATTCTCATTTATGTGGTTTACAATAAATTATTGGCAGGTCTCGAGAATCACCCACCTCCGGGTATAGGCAGTTCGGGGTATGACCTTGTTCTTATCTGCCTTATCTAGGGGCTACCTACAGCTAGGTTATTTTAGTTCCCAACACAAACAATTCCTAATTCCAAACCTATTCACACTCACACCCATTCCTAAATACAAACTTTTTTATTTAGATACGATTAACACATCTAGGTATCGATATTCCTCCATCATCCTTTTCACCTAAAACTAACCTAATTGAGTGTCAATGGGGTTACTCATTATTCTGCCATCGACCTTCTCACACCACATATTCACGCTAATAAATACATTCACTCTCAACAAACACTACGGGCACAAAAGTGTGAATACTACAAACAATAACACAAACAAGAATCATAGCAGGGGACCCCAATACTCGCTGCCGAGCTACAATTCTCATATAGGGGCGCTACATGCTCTCTATATGGAGCCCAGATGATGCTCCCTTCAATCACACATTGAGCAACCTTTCTCTCACATACGCGACATACGCGGGCTTTGGTCCAAAAATAAGCTACAAAAACCTAGAAAAATAAATCTTTTCCATCTTACTAAAATTTTAGGAATGATCACCTTTCTTTAAATAGTAAAATAATATAGTGAGTTTGGTAATCCAATATGGCTGGAATATTTTACAGTAATAATGTACGGAAATTACTGTACGTTTGAATAGTTTGTTCATTTGATTATTTTTAATATAAAATAACTGGCTTCTTAAAAAGAACTTTCTGACATTTCTCAAATTGCTTCATTGTTATATTTAAAAGAATTTCGCAAACATACAGGAATTTTACTTTAAATGCTTAAATTATTTACCAACTACTAATTTTTGGTTTTTGGTTTAAAGAAAGAGTTAATTTGAAATTTAAAAAGGTTAATTTGAAGTTAAAAAGGTTGATTTGATGTTGAAAAACTCAATTGGTGATGTAGTACTATACTATACCACCCTTTATACTTATTATATAACTATCCTAATTGAGTGTTAATTTTGTACTCCATATTCCACCATCAATCCTCTCACACTACACATTCACGCTAATAAATGCATTCACTTTCAACACACACACTAGCTAACACAAAAATATCAATACTATAAGCAATAAAACAATTCTGTTTCCCCCAATAATTGTAACAGGTGACCCAGATACTCACTGCCATGCTCAAGCAAAATTCTCTTATCGAGTGGTATTATTATTAACTTTCTATATGAGGACGTGGGATGACGATCTTCAATGAAGTGAGGGACATCAAGCAACCAGACACATACATGTGGTTTGGTCCACAAACCAATGAGAATTAAAATCAAAATAAAGTTATTTATTCCAAGCACCTTTGTTTTCAAAGGTTAAAGTTATGTACTAGATTCCTGATTTTATAAGCTCATGTACATACAGACATTGGTACTGTATGTATTTATCGGTTGCCGAGATTGAGTTCCAGGGGCTATGAACAGTTAGGTCATTTCAGCCCCCAACGCAATCCACAAGTTCCTAAATCGGAACCCATTCACTCTTACTCACTCTTAAATGCATTCTTTCTTACTTACATTCCATAAACTCAGTTACGGTGGTGGAGTACATGATATTCCTCTGTCAAATCATATAACTAACCTAACTAAGTGTTGATAGGTTATATTACACCATCGGCCCTACACATTCACATGAATAAATACATTCACTCTCAACACATACTAGGAACACAAAAATATCATTATCAGATTCAATAAAACAACCCTGTTTCCTCCAAGACCCGAAACAGGGGACCCAGATACATGCTACTGTGCTTAAGCACAATTCTCATATGGGGTGGTACTCCTCTGTGCAATTTACCTGTAAGCATCTTCCGAAACATTTATTCTCCCTTGTTCGCCAGTAGTTTCAGTTCGGGATGTTAAATTGACAGTGTTCCCAAATAGACAATACCTCGGCATCCTGTGTCCAATGACACCTGTCACAACTTCTCCGGAATGAATACCAATTGTAATGTTCTAAAAATGTATTATTATTTAATAGGCTAATAAACAGTACCCTTCAGTACTTAATGTTATGATGTATATAAAGTTTACTTGCAATTTGGTCGTTATTAGGGAGCTGAAATTGAAATGACAAAAAAAAATGTTATAATCTTTTTTTAGTAGTTAAGAGAGCAGTGGCAGGTACAGGCCTATAATCCTCAAATGTTGTCTGCTGAGAGACATAAGCTCCTTCACCTTACTTTTGGAGAGATTTAACAATCTCCTAGCTTGCCTCTTGCTTGGTGTTTTTATTCACTGCTTGAGTTTTTCTTTCACACGCCATTTTTCCATTTCCATTTTTATCACTTGTGGGCCAATACTACTAGTTGTGGTTCCAATGGTTGAGAGGGCCCTTCTTTGTATAGTTAATCAGCCTTCCATTTCCTTCTATACTTTCATGTCCCAGAACCAAGCTGTTAGGAAATTTAAGCACTCCCGGACAAATTTGAAGCTCAAAGCATAGGATTTTAGTGCTTTCATAACTGCCTAACCACTAACCAGCCACAAGTCTAATGGGTTTTGCTAGGGTCTCTGCTTTTACACCTACTGTTCCATCTTTGATCCATCAGTGTACCGTACCCATCCAAAAACATAACATTGTCGTTTTTTAAACGTGCTTGTTATGTATGACCACTTTGAAGGGTGTGTCAAAGTTTTGTGATGGTTTTTCTCTAGATTTGTTTTATTTCATTGTAATTAGGAAAATATTGGCCCTCTCAAATACCAGTGTACACGTAAGAGTGGGAGACTGAATGCAGTTTCTGTTGCTATTCTATGACAACACATCACCCCTGTTATGCTAAGACACACAGGGTCTTTGTAGACTTTGCAATTTTTTTTGTGTCCCCTTGCTCTGTGCTTTTGGCCATCATGCTAGTTCTTACTATTGTGGTGTATAACTAAAACGTCATTCTGGAGTTTATTCCTCATGTTATGCTGAGATGTTTTCTTAGAATTGATATTTAAACCTATTTGCTCATACCATTTTTTTTCTTCAATTTTAGGGTGTTTTGTGTCTGATCTGACAGTTTCATCAAATTTTTACCAGGGTATCTCATAACCTATAGTATTTATCCTAAATTATTAAGCTCCTTGGTTAGGTTATCTACAACTAGCAACCATAGAAGTGGCGAGTCCTTGTGGGCATGGAGTAGCTGATATTTGTACAGTCTGATGATCAGGTTCAGCAATTAATTATCTGACTACTTAACATTGCTAATATCTAACTGGAGGGAAGGTATTTCCTGTTTTTACAAACATCCCCTAGACACAACACTGAAAGTGGCTAAATGCTGAAACACATATGACAGGCAAATGTGATAAATTAATACACAGACTAAAATGATTAGCAACGACCAAATTACACAGACAATACAAAGTAATACCATTATTTTGAGTATAGTTGTTAAATATTTCTTTATTACTTAATAATATTCAAAAAAAATTTACCACTGGGTTTTCATCAATTTTAACTTCTTTCACCAAATCCATCATGTCTAGGGCTAATCGAGCAATACACCTTGCATGATCATCGCATGTTTCTGGAAGGCCACTTACAGCCATATATTTGTCACCGACTGTTTCCACCTGAAAAATTAATCTTCAGATCTGATAAAATAACTCAAATAAATAACCATAAAAAATTATTCGTCGGCTCACTTTACCTTGTAAACATTGGGGTTTCTTTTTGGGTCGGTTAAAACGTCAAAAGCTGTGTAAAGACTGTTTAGGAGTTGGACAATTTTCATGGCACCCTGTGAGTCTGTATGTGCGGCACAATAATCGCTGAATCCAACAATCCCAGAAAACAGTAGAGTAACACATCCATATTTTTTTGGTGCGACTGGTCTCTTATGTCTCAGTTCATTAGCAACACTTATTGGCAATACTGAGTAAAGTAATCTAAAAACATGTTACAGTCTAACATGAGATTGTTTTGTATGTGGGTGTATCTTAAGGGTCAGCATTAGGTCCCTTATTATTTATTTTTTATATGCAAATGATATGTACCATAGTTTAAATAAATTTGTGTAAAATATATTTTCTCAATACATAAGTTGAGCATTAGCTAAAAATTGGTATTTCACGAGATGAAATGGTTACCTGTCAGTTTTTTGTTTTTCGCCATCCAATTCTCTATATGTGCTTTGAAGCTTATCGGTGAGAATTTCCAAATTTTTAGTCAACTTGTAATCAGCCTCAAATTGTTCAGACATTAATACGAGATCCCTTGTTGCATCGTGTAGTGGTATGTCACTAATGTATAATCCCCGACTGTAACACAAAGGTTAGAAATTTAATATTAATAAAATCATGCGCATGTCATTGGTTGGTTTATGGTCTATGGTTATTTTTGGCCCTCTAGTAGTTGCATTTAGGCTGATTCATGTGTGTTTTATGTATTGTTCAGGCATTTGAGCATTATATTTTCTTTTTTTCCCATTTCTTTAAAGTAGTAGCATCTACGATGGGCTGTAAATTTGGTAAAAGAAAAACATATGACATATAGACATGGATTTTGTAAAAACTACATCAACGAAATAACCTGAACATATTTAGAAACTGATTAAAACAAAAATTTAAATTAAAGAATCAAATTTGACTTATTAGATAACAAAGTCTTGGGTGAAAAAATAAAACAGAGAGTAGCTGCAGGGATAAAGGGACCAAATCACAACCTGGCAAAACCACTTGGACTGGTTACAACTGTCTTCCAAGCTGAGGTCCATGCAATCCAACTGTGAGCACAGGAGTTGATACAGAATAAAATGAAAAGTGTGCAGACGGTGTGAAAAATGGGTTTAAATATCAACCCTAATATTTAAGCCTATTAGGGTTGATATTTAACCTATCTATCATTCTTATGTCTTATATCGTAACTTATCTTTCATACCCTTTACAAGAAAACAAAAAAAAATTCAATTACTTTTGGGCCAAAGCCTGCATGTCCGGCAAGAAGAGAAATGCTCCTTGATGTCAACATAATTAAAGGGTGTCATTCTTTGGCTGCATATTGAGAGCATGTAGGTATACGACCAGAATGAGAATTGTGCTGCTGTATTCCAATTTTGTAGGAAACAGTGCTGTTTTATTGTATATTATTGTATATAGCACTTCTTAGTTACCTTGTTTTGTCCTTCAGAGGCCTTGGCTTTTTCAGCAGGAGAAGGATTCGCACAAACATAGGACAGGTGATGTGTCTTCTTCCTGGCAATATCTGCACAGACTTGTTTCTGGGTTCTATGAGCATCAGATCTTTTGGATGTATTCATGGACTATTTTGCATGCGACATTTTTATTTTCTAATGCTTCTAGGTTTGCTATTACCGCATCTATTTGGCTTGTACTTTTCCTAATTCTTTAGTTCAATTCAATTGACTTGATTTAAGAAGGCGGAGGTCATTTAATGTTGTTTTCTTATTTCTTTTTTCCGGGTCATTGAGGTAACTAAGGTTATTTCTCCATTGAGCTTTCACAAATTGGGTCATCGTTGAACCCATGTGTAGGTGTCTTCTCATACGCCATTAACCTATCACTCCTTTGAGCTATTTAATTATTGATTATTTATTGGGACTGAAATTAGACAGGTCTAATTGTGGCAATATGTTTGCCAAGTTTGGTAGCTAACAGTCCTAACAGGTTCTAGGTTTAGTGGTTCTGCCATTAGTTTTTTCGTCTAGGTTAAACATAACAGGTTTGGTGCTGAATTGACCTGTTGAGAGTCACTAAACTCTAACTTTGGCATAACTGTTGACTGTCATAACCTGACATGTGCAGATTTGAGCTTTTATAAATTAGTATTAAATCATGAATCATTGAAATATAAATCAGTATTGAACATTTATGTGATAGTGCCTTACCTTATGAGATCATCAAGATTCATAACACTCGGGGAACAAATGAAAATGACCATGTCACTTTCTGGTACATAAAGCATTTGACCCTAGAATAAAATGGTCAAAAATTATACTACAAATTGGTCCAATTAGAATTTAAAACAGACATACTTTTAGCCTCATTGCGGATAATTCAGGAGTTTGGCTTTTGATGATCCCCTGTTTGGTTTTAAGAACATAAACTGTATTTATGTGGGCAAGGATATTATCGAAAGTAATTTCCAAATGTGGCCTGACCTGCAAAAAAAATTCCAAATGTAGTAATTCCTTTGAATTCAGCATGCATGTGACAAAAATGTTGAAATAATACTCACAGGGTCTACCAAATCAGTTAAATGACAGAGAGGAGAGGTTGCTCTTGGAATTATTCTTGCAATAGCAGATCCTGTTTGATGAAGTTTCAGCTCTCTATCGAACATCATGTGGAAAGGAAATATATTACAAAATGTTTTCGGACTAATTTTTGGCTCTGAAACACAAATAGTAATGTTAAATTGTAATTAGAACTTAGGTACAAAAACGTAAAGCTTTTTAATTCTACCTTGTGATAGGGTCTCGAATTCATTCAAATCAGGAGGTGCAACTTTCCCATTTCCACCTTTTTCGGTGATTAAAAATTGAACATGGTCACACTCTTCTTTAGTTTTTATTATTTCAACTTTAACTTCAGTGTTGTGCAGGCTGCTTGTAACTTCCTTTAAAAATGAATAATTGAATATTAAATTGTTCAAGTGGAGCAAAATATACTTACTTTTACAATACCGATGACGATGTGTTCCAATCCTGGCCTATCTGAGTAATAATGCAAAATCAAAGTGCCAGCGTCTGACTGTTCTGTACATCTAAATGAAGGGGCTCTCATTCCGGGGTACAGGGTGCCCAAATGGTCATGAAGCGCATCGAGGTTCTGTTTTGAATTATTTGAAATAAAAAATAAACTTTATTCTTGAACTTAAAACTTCCTTGAATATATAATAGAATAAGTAATCATGATTACAACATATTTACAAGGATTCAGGCCTGAAAAGGCTATACAAAAAATTATACTATGATGGAAGTTAAACGAAAAAGGGACAATAATGAATATTTGGTGCCAATTTGAGAGGACCGGAGGTAATCAAAGAGGCATGACTTAAAGTGGAAAGGGATGGCATTTGGTGCATGGAGACAGGACAGAATTCCTTAGGTTGGATATGTTACGAAGTGAGTATTAAACTCATTATGAAATGTTAATTCAAACATAAAATTTAAATTGTAACACAATGATTATAAAAGTTCATTTTGCCTGATCTTACTTGTAGAAAATCCCGCGGTGTTGCACCAAGACATTGAAGAATTTTGTCATATCCAGAGTCCTTACAAAATTCGAAAAACATTTTTCCAAAAAGTTCCAGTATTGTATTTGCTGGGATTTCTAAAAAAAATGAAAATAAATAAATAAAAATAAAAAAGTGAAAAGAAATACATAATAATAATGAAGATAATTGTCGTTGTTATTCAGAAAAAAAAGAAATCAGCAGGAGCAAGTTATTTCTTAGCTTGACTGTAGTAATAATATAATATGTTTAAAGTATTACATAACACTATTTCACTGTTTTTATAATAGCATGAGTACTTATTAAAGTTCAAAATGATAGATGTCATTTAATTCTCAAAAGAGGGTAAATGCAAGGAAGTAGTAAAGCCAATATCGGATTTTTGTTTTTTGTTTCCTCTGTCAGATGTGCTTTGTCATCGTGTCACATTAAACAGTTGGTCTGTGTCACAGACCTCACAACAATATTTCTCAAATTTCACTTTTGTCTTGCTAAAATATGGCAAAACAGTTCAACATAAAAGCGAAAAACTGACACTAATCAGGTTTTACAGATTAACCTTACTTAATATTTCTTCAGCAGCTCCGACAATATTGTATGTCAATTCATCATCATATATTTGTCTCACTAGAAACTGCCCTTCCAGTACAACTTCTGCTCTTTTTCTGAAAAGTCATACATACAGTAGTTAATAAAATGAGTTAATTATTTTTAATAGAAATAATTTTTATTATTAAATTTTAAAATAGACATTAAATCATACATGAGGTTACAACTCACTTTTGTTAGACCAACAAAAGAAGTCCCCTTTTTAAGTATTAGTAAATGGAAAAATAAATACACAGACCCCAAGCGGATGACAATGAAACCAACGATAAAACAACAGGTTGATCATCACCCACAGATTGCAAGAAAAAATCTGATAATGTTCGTTAATTGATAATAATATTTTAACATAGATAATTTTTGCATAACAAATCAAGGTTTCAAGGGGTGTGCATGGGTTCGGTAAGATAAGGTTAAGGTTAGGGAAGGGTTGCGTTAGGTATGGTAGAGTTATGGTTAGGGTAGACGCAGATTAGATTAGGTAGGGTTAGAGTTAGAGACAAGAGAGATTAGGTAGGTAGGGTTAGAGTTAATGTGAGGGTTAGGTTGAGTTGAGGTTAATGACGAATTCCGTTATGATAGGTAGGGCTAGATGTAGGGAGTGTTATGGAGGTATTCCGTTATTATAGGTGAAGTCAGAGTTAGGGTTAGAGGCATGTGAGATTAGGGTATGTAGGGTTAGTGTTACTGTTAGGGACGGGCTAAGTTGGGTGGAGTTAGCGACGGATTCCGTTATGATATGTAGAGTTATAGGTATGGTTAGTGTTAGGGCCGGGTAAGGTTAGGTAAGATAGAATCAGAGTTAGGGTTCATGGATAGGGGGGGGGGGGTTAAGCCGGGTTAGATAAGGTTAGCGTAAAGGGGGAGTTAAACGCCATAGATTGAGATGGTTAGAGTTAGGGTTATTGTTAGGGACGGATTAGTTAGGGTTAGGGACGAGTTACGTTATGACATATAAGGTTAGATTTAGAGAAGGGTAAGGTTAGATAAGGAATAATTAGATATAGATTTGCCTACATACAATAAAACAATCCCGTTTCTTCCAAAAATCCAAACTAATTAAAAACCAAAATTAGCCACACCAAACCAAAAACCAAACTAACACCTCAATTCAAACCCACTCACTCTTTAATGCATTCTTTCTTATTTACATACCACTAACTCAGTTAGGTTGGTGGAGTACTCGATATCCCTCCATCACCCTTTTTACCTATTATAATGTATAAATAACCTAATTGAGTGTCGATGGGGGTACTCAATATTCCGCCATTGACCCTCACATTACATATTCACGCCAATAAGTGCATCCACTCTCAACAAACACTATGGACACAAAAGTATCAATACTACACACTACAACACAAACAAGAATCATAGCAAGGGACCCAGATACTCGCCGCCGTGCTACAGATCCAATACCTCTAGTATATTTTTGTATATTTATGATTGATGAATTAAAGTAATGAAAGTAAAATTACTGTTTTTTGAACAGTTTGTATATTTGATTATTTTTAATATAAAATAATTGGTTTCTTAAAAATACAATTTATCAAATTGAAAGAAAAATGCTTCATTTTTATATTTTCAAAAGAATTTCGCAAATATATAGTAATTTTACTTTACACGCTTAAATTATTTACCATCTACTAATTTTTGGTTTTTGCTTTAAAGAAAGAGTTAATTTGAAGTTAAAAAGGTTAATTTGAAGTAAAAAAGTTGATTTTAAGCTAAAAAAAGGTTGATTTGATGTTGAAAAAGATTAATTTGAAGTTAAAAAAGGTTAACTTGAAGTTAAAAAAGTTGATTTGAAGTTAAAAAATGTTGTCTAACTTAACTGAGGGGGTACTCAATATTCCGCCATCGACCACACTACACATTCTCGCTAATAAATACATTCACGCTCAAACATAGTAGGGGATACAAAAATATCAACGCTATATTTAATAAAACAAACATGAATTACAACAGAGGCCGTGCTTGTTAAAAAGGATTAATTAATTAACCTAATTGAGGGTCAATGGGCTACTCAATATTTCGCCATCGACATTCTCACACTACACATTCACGCTAATAAATATATTCACTCTCAACACTAGGCTGTTAAAATGGACTTTTGCTATAACTGGTCGAACTGTCTTGTAAATTTCCTAAGTGAATTCGTTGTTATAAACAAATACAAATTATTATTGCCTAGAATATTTCTGACAATTTTTCACATTAAGATTAAAATGAAAAAAAATGAAAATATTAAGTATGACACAATTACGCACAGGAGTTTCGATTAAAAAAATTAATTAAACAAAAAAAGAAAGTTTAAATTTCGTTTAAATTTTTTATATTTAGTTGTAAAACTTATTTAGTTTGTTTTTCGTCAAATCGGTCTATTTAAGCATAAAACAATATCTTTTCTACCTAATTAACCGAAAGCAGCAATCTGCTGGATTCATTTGGGTCATAGACTGAATGTTGAAATTCCCATTAATACTTGCTAGTTAAATCAAAAAGAATCAAAAACAAATAAAACCTCGGCTAGCAACAATGGATACCAAAAAATATTTATGGATGGGTTGGTTGTTAATACAAATAATTTACAAAAAATAACTTTAAAAGAAGAAACAATCGGACTCAGCCACCCCACCAAAAATGAATCATTAGACTTTCGTTACTTGCCACAAATTGGTGAACTATCAGAAAAAGTAGGTAAAATTCTTAAATGAAAAGTTATTAGAGTAACTTTGAGAGGTGCGTGTTCACTTAGAAACATAACTCAAAACCTAAAGACAATGTTGACAACTTGTCAAAAAGCGGGGTTTACAAACATGTAATTGTAGTGGTTACGATGTTATAGGACATATAGGACAAAACGGCAGAGAAATTGCAAGGAGTGTTAAAGTCAAAATCGGACAATTTTCTGAATTTAAAGACAATCTAAATGAAACAAAACACAATTTAAATTTAAATACAGCAGTGTTACACAGTTTCAACAAAGGACGGGAACTAGAATGGTTTGAGACATTTGAAATTAAAAAAACTTAAAATTAAACACGGAGATAAAATGCATAAATAATATCATAGATTTGGATTTATCCCACAATTTTAAACATGTACTTAAGGCATACAAATTAATCACTAATTTTAAATTATTTTCGTACAGTTTTATTAGGATAATATTTAGTTGTGTTGTAATTTACGTTTTTCGCATGTTCAAAATTGAGCGGCAATAAAAACCAGCTTCTCGTTGGCTGTGGATCGGCGGACTCACTCTTACGATTCATGTGGAAAGACATGTTTGCTGATGATGAGCGCTCGAAATCCGGATAATTTTGACCAACAAATAGAACTGTAGAATCATCATTTACAAAAAGTGAATCTACATATTCACCCCAACTTCATCATTTCTAGACAGCAACACGTGTTTTATTTTATTTTATTATTTTTTTAACGGGGTCCCGACCTCAATGAGGATTCAGAATAATTAATCTTTAAAACCAGGTTTAAAATAACAAATTCCCGGGCTTTAATAGTTAAAAGATATAGTCATAGCGGGAAAATTTCCCTCGTTGGGGGCAGTACACCCCCTTTTCCGAGAGATTGCACTTAGTCCAACGCAATCTGCGGTCATTTCAATTTTAAGATTATGTCCGCGTATTGGGAAAAGGGCTTCTTTTTATAATTTTAAAAGCCGGAGGAAAACCTTCGGCCCTTTTTATCGACTACCGTCTCGACTGGAAATGAACCAAAATACAGATTATTCCGAAGTGTCCTTTTCCTTACTTGATAGTTTCCCAAGTCTCCTCCCCGAACGTCTTCAGGACGAGCAGCTCCAAAGCATAATTGACGAAGCCGTACTGTAAAAAAAAATCCATAATTAAAATTCAGTATATATAAACCGGACAAACTTTACACAACATTCCAATAAAAACTGTGTACACCGACAAAAAAAAAAAAAAAACAGTTTTACTATTGACAACATAACGAAAAAAATAAAATAAATAAAAACAAATAAACATTGCAAAAAAATAAATACAAATTTTTATTGAGATTAAACTCTGTTTAACTAATAAATAGAGAACATTTATGTAATAAACTATAAATTGTTACCATTTTTGATATGAGGACTCAAGTTCGCGATGTTTTTTTCGTTGGAGGGATGTGCGATGTGACGGTACGAACGCCAAGGAGAGACTGACGCAGGACTCTGTAAAACAAATCGATTCGAAGACATCAGTCGGCGAGCCAACAGAGTGCTCTACCAACGATTCGAAATCCTCCACTCACGACTCACAGCTCGGATCACTTTGACGTCCTTCCGGCTCCTACAGCAAATATCATCGACCTGAAAAGGGTTAGAATTGAAAATCGAGAAGGATGGCACGGATGCTAAATAGGAACGTCATTTTTGGAAAGGGGACGTTGCATTACTCGCATTTATGCAACAGGTTAATCTTATAAAATGTAAATAATTAAAAAGAAAAAAAAATCTACAGATTAACCAAGCTTTGCAATGAGGATGAAGAAACAGCCACCCATATCATCTTCGAATGCGAGACAACCTGCGATACAAAGAAAACCTAGGAAAAACATTGCAGCAACGACAGTCTATAATCTAGTACCTCCTAGGAAAAGGATGGAGTCGATTACACATAACTGAGGAACTAGGAAATTACAATAAGCCAGTTGGCCACAGTGCTTGGTGAACATTAACTCCGCCTCCTAGTCTCTTTTCATCATCATCATTGTCATCATAAAGCAAGCTTTAACAGCAAAAAAATCCAGCTTAAATACAAATACAAAGTGCTACATTTCTTGCAAAATCCTTATTAAAACAGAGGATACAAATATTTTTAAAATTTATGTCTAAAATTAAATAAAACATGGTGCATCATTTTCTCTAAGTCAAACCTATTAGCACTTTAAGACCTTGACAGTCCTGACTGCTCATTCGCCCGTCCAAAATACCTGGGTCCAAATTACCTTGTTATAGCTATTTAATAGAGAATCAGCTTCTGTCATAGTGCGTGGGTTCGATCGAAAAATGGCAAAAAGGAGGGAAAATTAAAAAGGTGAGGTTGAGATGGGAAGTTGGTGTCCGAGTGGATCGAAATCACGATAGCTCAAGTGGTAGAGCAGCGACGTATTTAGCCGAAGGTCGTGGGTTCGAATCCCGCTCGTGACACTGGCTTTTTTTATCTCAATCAAAACCTTAATTAATTGAAAAGAGTCATTATTAAATGTGTGTTGTTTAGTGACCGTTAGTTAATGATTATTTGTAAATCGTGAAATGCGGTCCGGTGTGACGTAGGTTTTAGAAAAACATTTTCTTTATCGTGCCAACGTTTCGATCTTTATTGAGATCATCTTCAGGGCTCAAAGTGTTTGTTTTCCGTGTAGATGTGACATTCTTCTGTGTCGTGTTGAGAGTGCCGGTGAAATATATGAATATATGAAACCAACACGACACACAAGAATGACACAATTAAACAAAAAAACAAACATTTTGAGCCCTGAAGATGATCTCAATAAAGATCAAAACGTTGGCACGATAAAGAAATTTTTTTTAGAAAACCTACGCACTAAACACCACATGTTTCGATCTTTATTGAGATCATCTTCAGGGCTCAAAGGGTTAGCTTTCTGGGTAGATGTGCCATTATTGGGTGTCGTGTTTTTTTTTTTTTTTTGGCAGTGGTTGCCCCTCAGGGTGCCGGTGTTTTTGAAAAAAAGCTCATTTGTAAGTAAGTCGGGTTCGAATGCAGGGCCGCTGGATTCGAACCCGGGACCTTTACCTTACAGTGATGAGCGCCGTGTCAACGCCTAAACCGTTGCGGCACCGACGCCCCCTTGTGTTGAGAGTGCCAATACATTTCAAAAGAAACATTTCAAACATAGAAATTACTACCAGCATTAAAAACATTAAGACACTAATACAAAAATTACACCAATTAAATCTCAGTGCCGCCAGACACCTTAACAAAATTCTACAAATATCAAAAAGATGCATACAATTTCCACTTTGATCAAATTAAAAACAAACACACCATAAAACTTAACAACACGAAAATAAAGATCTCAATAAGGATCGAAACGTTGGCACGATAAAGAAAATGTTTTTCTGAAACCTACATCACACCAGAGCGCATCTCACGATTTCCCAATAATCATTAATAATAAAGAGACTCGACTTCACAAAAATCACCAACACCGATTATGCCTGACAGACCAAAATGATCGGTAACGACCAAATTTCAAGTTCATCACGAAGAAATCCCAAATTTTCTTGGTTTACCTTTTGATGTGTATCCTGGCTAGGTATCGAACAGAATTTTGATGTTATGTATACATAAGGTTTCTACTTAGCGATCATAGTTCAAGCCTAATAAACATATATCTGCAAATAGCGCCGGTTTAAACATAGAAGTACAAACACAATCGGCCTTCCTCTCTTAATGTGTTTTTGATGCGATCCGACACTGTGCAAATGTTTGAAACCAGACGCTGGTGGTCTTTAGTGAATTCTCCCTCTTGTATTTATGTAAAAAAACGTTACCAGTTAAAATTATTAATGCCGTACTTGCTTGTATTCGGTGCTAATGAATTCTCGGGGGTAACGTGATTTTTTTATGCTTTTCGTACGTGGTAGAAAGAGCTGAGTCAGGCCTGACCCCAAGAACTGGACAAACAGCATTTAATTAAAAATTTCGACCTTATCGGAATTAAACTTGACTTGAATAACTTGGGCAAGAAAAAATAAATAAACAGAGCTAAACAGGTCTAACCGAAGGGTTTAAGAAGTACAAGTTAAAGAGTTAAGGATTAGTTTGAGACAGCATCATTAAGAAAGTGCAATTTTTATATTTTAATGTTTTAAATAACTATAACAACTGTCACATTTTTGTTTGGTTAAACAGGCTACAGAACAATGATTTTTTTATTTTGCTAGAACAGCCCTAGAATAGTACAAGGGTAATAAACAAAGGTGATAAAACCACAACGAGATCCTGAGGTTTTTGAGGTTGTCCTTTGGATTGCAGACTAGGTAGTTCTAAGGACAGGGTTTGTAAATAGTAATAATTAAAATTATTCTTTTTCAATTAATTAAGGTTTTTAGTTGTAATTAAATTAATGATAAATAATAATTGGGTATTCCTGTTGAATTTATTGCACCAGCCAGATGTTTTCAAATTTCAGTTCTTGAAAGGATCCTTTATTTGCTTTACTGGAACTGCAAACGAATAAATTTAAAGCTGTTGAAAAATCCAAGCTTCGTGCGCTTGCGTTTTCTCTTAAATAATCAAAGGGTTCGTTATTTCCGACTGAGAAATTATAATCTTCCTTTTAGGAAGCTTGAATTAAAAGTGAAAATACGTTTCTATGTTAATGAATATTTGGAATGGAGGGAGTGCTGTAGGCGTCCAATTTGTTCCACGTTGGATATTTTCTTGGAGAATTATTGTCCGAAATAAAGTATTTTTTAGGAAAACAATAAAAGTTCTAAAATAATACATTTTTTTATACGTAAAGTATTAAGACCTACGTTGAGGAGTAAAGTCAAATTTTCGATTAGATTTTGATCCCTTTTTGGAGCAGGTGGATCCTTTCAGGCAAGATTATAAACTCTATGTCGATTTTAAACAAATAGTTATTAAATTTGCAGTATTTTTCCTGGTTATATTGCTTGGTAGACTGTACCCGCCACTTCGTTCATGAATTGAGTGAGAGCTCGAAGGCATAAAACAAAAATGCTTATTAATAAATTTCAATTAATTAAGTTTTTTAGTTGAGATAAAAAAGTCAGTGTCACGAGCGGGATGCGAATCTACGATCTTCGGCTAAAAGGAGGGGAAATTCAAAAGGTGGGGTTACATGGGAAGATAGTGTCCGAGTGGATCGAGGTCACGATAGCTCAAGTAGTAGAGCAGGGGCGTATTGAGCCGAAGGTCATGGGTTCGAATCCCGCTCGTGACACTGACTTTTTATCTCAACTAAAAACCTTAATTAATTGAAATATATTAATTGGTCAAGCGGACCACTAATAGTTGTGAATTATTCTTTTTATGTAAAGTCTTGGTTGAAATAAAAAAAATTAGTGTCTCGAGCGGGATTCGAACCCATCACCTTCGGCTGGGCTTGAATCCCGTTCGTGACACTAACTTTTTCATTTCAACCATGACCTTGTATAAAAAGATTAACTAATTGAAAGAAGTAATTTGGTCAATCGGACCACTAAATATAATGGATTAAAATTATTTTAAAAATATTTAGTCAAACTCAATGATCTTTGTGACAAAAGGAATCGTTCACGAGTATGTCACCCGGTTCAATTGTGCAGTTTCCCCCGGGGTCGTTCGCATTCACGAGATAATGTCTGAATGATTCCGGTCGTTTATCCGTTCGACGTATTGTCATTAATTTCTCAGCGAAACAGTTCGCCGAGGCGGACGGAAGGAAAACGGAATCCCTCGATCTTTGTAAGAGTATTTTATCCAATCATCCTGGGGCGACAACTGTGCCAAATAAAAACGTCATTCCTATTGGCTGTCGCCATATTTTTTGGCCCGTTATTCCACAGTACATCAGATCGCAGCGGAGGAAAAATAAATGTGTTAAGCATTAAAAAAACTTAGGAGATGGTATGAAATGTAAGCCATATACGCACACATGTATTTTGATATAAGACGTTTTTCCCATCAAATTAACCCTTTCTTAATTTCAAATTAACCATTTTTAACTTTGAATTTACCCTTTTTAATTTCAAATTAATGCTTTTCAATTTAACTTAACTTTCTGAAAGGTTAAATGAAGCCTTTTGAATTTAACCCTTTCTTTAGAGGATAAAAATTACTTAGGACATGGTATGAAATATTGGAATGTAAAGTAAAATTCCTTTGTATTTGAGAATTGTTTTAATTATTGGACTCTCATTAGAAGATGATATGAAAATTAATTACAATTAACTTTAAAAATGACACGGAAACAAAGGATTTTTCTTGTATTCTGAAAATTTAGTAATTATGGTATCTAAGAGCCAAAACTGATACTAGGACGACAAATTTATTCAAGTAGTTTTTTAATGTATTTTTTTGCCTTTTTTACGAATGTAGTACAAAGTTATAATTTTGTTATCTATCAAATTGGTGGCTCACACTTAAAGGAGTCTTAAATTGTTCATGTAATTTAAAATCATTAACTATGAGTCAAAAGTGACAGCTTGTTTTTTTAAATCAGTTTTCCCCTCAAATGCAGTAGCAGGCAAAACAAAAGACAAAATGATTATATGGTTAAGGTTGTAGAAGGTTATAAAGCCCAGTGACTTTCGCACTTCTAACATAAATAAAAAAGTGTCAGGTTGCAATCTGTATGTAAAAAAGATAAATAAACTATAATCTATCTATCTATCAAAGTTATTGGTGTAGCATAAGAAAATTAATACGAAAGATCGTATTCAAAAACGTTGGATATAATGCTTTTTTCCCCTCAAATTAACCCTTTTTAATTTCAAATTACCCTTTTTTGCCACCAAATTAACCTTACTAAAATCAAATGAAACTTTCTTATTTTTATACTAGGCATTTTTAACTGCAAATTAACTCTTTTCAATTTCAAATTACCTTTCCCCCCACCAAATTGACCTTACTAAATTCAAAGTAAACTTTTTTATTTTTATATTAGCCATTCTTAACTGCAAATTAACCCTTTTTCATTTTGAAAGATCGTACTCAAAACGGTTGAATATATATAGCTTTTTCCTTTAAATTAACACTTTTTAATTTCAAATTACCCTTTTTCCCACCAAATTAACCGTATTAAATTCTAATTAAATTTTTTTATTTTTATATTAGGCATTCTTAACTGTAAATTAACCTTTTTAAATTTTGAAAGATCGTATTCAAAACAATTGGATATATAGCTTTTTTCCTTTAAATTAACACTTTTTAATTTCAAATTTAACCGTTTCCCTACCAACCCAGCATTTCTAATTTGAAATAGTATGCAATATGAGCATATACCGTAAATTCATTAATTTCGTGGTCCGCTTGACCAATTAATTTTAATGTATTAATTGGTCAAGCGGACCACGAAATTAGTGAATTTAATGATTAATATGAAGTATACTTCACTAAAGCTCTCCGTGGCCATTTCATTTGTCGTCGAGAATTCAATCCAATTACACGACATTTGAAAAATGGCAAAAAGGAGGGAAAATTCGAAAGGTGGGTGTTGAGATGGGAAGTTAGTGCCTGAGTGGATCGAAGTCACGATAGCTCAAGTGGTAGAGTAGCAGCGTATCAAACCGAAGATCGTGGGTTCGAATCCCGCTCGTGACACTGATTTTTTTATCTCGACTTAAAACCTTAATTAATTGTACTATATACAATAAAATTCCTTTAAATTGGCGATCTAAAAAAAAATTAAAATGAAAAATTTGTAGAAATAATGTAGTTGTTCTTTTAATCAGAAATTTTTTTGAAATATAAAATACGTTCGTATGTAAAATACCATACGAATTTAATTAAAATTAATATTGAATGCTTCTTTAAATTAGGGACAGTAAAGTCTTTCTAGGAAGAGGAAAAAGAGGTGGGATCAACTACAATAATTTAAATAAATTTGAATGTTTTATAAAATTAAATTTAAAACAAAAGATTCCTCAATAATTGCGAATTATGGTAAAAAAGTAAACTGTTTTTTTCCATAAAGTATCCATTATAATTAGCCATAATTCTTCTAAAACATTTTAATATTTTTCACAGTGTAACCAACAATGACTAAACAAACTGCTTTAAGTAGAAAAGGGATAAAATATAATTACTGAAAAACGTTAAGGATTTATTATAAAAGCCAATATTTTAGACAAGTTTATAAATTTATTGCTATAAATGGATTTTATGAGAGCAAAGCCTTTTTATGTGAGTAGGAACGTTTTAGTTAACGTATGATGAATAGGTTTGAAGCAAATCGTATTTCTAAGTCCGAGATAATCGACTTAACCCAAACCTATTAAGTTAAGTTTATATCGTAGATCTTACATTGTAATGAGCCGGTCAATAAAATACGCCATGCTAGAAGGGATGTTTGTCGGATTTTATTTTGTATCATTTTCAAAGTGGGGGGAAAGGGGAACGTGTAAAATTATTGAACTCGCATTATCACCTCCTCGACACCTAAGCCCAGATCATACTGTCAACAACACCTTATCTCATTGATATTCAGAAAGTAGAATATCGATCAAAAGTAAATTAAAAACCCGGATCGAAAGTTATCATCAGTCCTTTTGAGTTTTCAGTTTCGGCAATGTGTGGAAGTCGGGATGTTAGTAGTTATTTTAAGTTTTTCTCGTTTTATTCAAAACAAGTGAAAGCAAATGACTGCCGCTTCGGCCGGCATATTGTTAACCCAATTCAAAATACCGGGTTTTGAGGTAAAAAACCTGAAAAGACGAACGACGTGCCGCATATTCAACATCAACAACATGAGATTGCATAAAACAAAACCTGAAAAAAAAATTTTTTTCCCGTTTTTTTTCGTATTTTTCAGAAAAAACGCAGAAAAAACGCAAAAAAAACGAAAAAAACAAAATTTTTTTTATTGTCCTTTTCAATGTAAAAGGCTGGTAGGCACGTTTTTTTAACGTATTTTTCAAGGAAAACGCAACAAATCGAAAAAACTTTCTTGTATTTTTCGATGTAAAAGGCTCGTAGGCACGTTTTTTTACGCATTTTTCAAGAAAACCGCAAAAAATCGAAAGAACTTTCCTTGTCTTTTTCGATGTAAAAGGCTCGTAGGCTCGTTTTTTACTCATTTTTCAAGAAAACCGCAAAAAATCGAAAAACCTTCTTATCTTTTTTGATGTAAAAGGTTCGTAGGCACGTTTTTCCGTATTTTTCAAGAAAAACGCAAAAAATCGAAAAAAACTTTCTTGTCTTTTTCGATGTAAAACGCTCGTTTTTTACGTATTTTTCAAGAAAACCGCAAAAAATCGAAAAAACTTTCCTTGTCTTTTTCGATGTAAAAGGCTCGTAGGCTCGTTTTTTACATTTTTCAAGAAAACCGCAAAAAATCGAAAAACCTTGTCTTTTTCGATGTAAAAGGCTCGTAGGCACGTTTTTCCGTATTTTTCAAGAAAAACGCAAAAAATCGAAAAAACTTTCTTGTCTTTTTCGATGTAAAACGCTCGTTTTTTACGTATTTTTCAAGAAAACCGCAAAAAATCTAAAAAACCTTCTTGTCTTTTTCGATGTAAAAGGCTCGTAGGCACGTTTTTTTAAACGTATTTTTCAAGAAAAACTCCAAAATACACCTACTGACTCCAAATTAACCTTACACCTAAATACGAGCAAAAAAAAACCTGAGGTAGACTGGGATGACTTGAAACGACCGGACGGGTTCTTCACCTGTTATCTCAATTAGTTTTCCTTTAAATATTTCAATAATTAAATCAATCGGAGAACATACGCCTGTAAACAAGGTTCAAGTTCTAATAAATATTGAAATGACTTGATTTCATGTAAAACACTAATAAATTGAGAAATTGTACCAATGTATTTGTAACTGTGTAACATCATCCATTTAATTTTTTGTCATGCCATTTAACCTTTTTAAATTTAAAATAAACCGTTTTACATTTCAAATTAACCTTTTTGCATCAAATTAATCCTTTTCAATCGTTTTATTCCTGGCCGAAAAAATACGTCAAGGGAAACAAAAACAAAAACCAGTGAGGCCATATAAGACCAGAAAAGCAGAAATTAACAATTTTTTCCCTAAATTTATTTTTTCCTAAAATAAAAAAATCATAAATATTGATAAGAAATTAGAAGCTTCCAGATTAAATATCCCGCTTTCCAATTGTTGTATAAAAGTTTATTTTGTAAAAATAGGGTAAAATTCGGATAAGTTACGAAGTTTTAGTGGGACAACGAAAAATGCAAATTGATGTAGTTGGGTCAAAATATTTTGTTGTTTTATCAAGCAACAAAGAAAATATCCTTTTTTCGCTCAAAATACCCGTGAATAGAGATATTTTTTTGAAATTCTAAAAATCTCAAAAAAATTCGTATTTTAAATATTTTCAATTTTTTTTCTCAAAACTAATAAAAATCGAATTGAACATAATTTATCTATAAAAACACCCCACTGATTGATATGAAACTATATATAATTTTAGAGTTGTATACACCCTACAAGGCAGACATTTTTTTTTTGACAACAGAAAAGTTTTTTGTTGACTTCATCATTATTTTCCACACTTCTAATAAAATATACTGTAAAGTTTGTTAGCATAGCTTGAAAAATAAAATTATCCACTTTCCATTGGTTATATCAAATTTCATTTTTAGGAAAATCAAAAAATATTTTTTTCTGTAAAATTTTTTGTTTTTAATATACGTTCAATTTAATGCATATGGTGAGTAGAAACACCTCTTGAAATTTTCGACACTTATCGCCAATCACCTTGTACAGATCTAAATGTCGATCTATTGTAATTTTATGTGTTTATTGAGTTTGCTGGTAAAAATGACGTAGTGCTTATTGACCGATGTGTGCATAGAAAATAACTAATGATAATAATCGATGCTTTAAATATATGTATGAATAAAAATAATTCTCACAATATTCGCGTGTTTCCCGGCACGTATCATTCTGTGCATCGATTGTTTCCTCACCGTGCAGACGTTTAACGGGAAAATACCATTCTCTCTGTACCAGACACTGTGCCTAGAAAATTCCTTATATCGCTGTATTGCAATATAGGAAAAATAACTAATCAGTTAATACATTTTCATTTGGATGTACTAGACTGTTTTGATGAAGGATGATTGTAAAAAAGAAACCTTAAAAAAACCACGAACTGCAATGGAAAATTGTGGTGGAAGTCAAACCAACTGGGATTCACACAACTATTTCCATATTGCATACTAATGAACTCAGGACGTCCCCCAGATGTCATTGACAGATAGCTCCAAACGAATGAGTTTATGCTCGTACGCTATTTAGAAATTCCCTCCTTATTTGCCATTCGGTTTTCTTTTGTTGAGGTCATTTACGTCAAATCACGTCACTCAGGGAGGAGAACAAGAAAAAATCCTCCGCCATATTTCCACTGAGGATTTGATAGGTCAGAAAATTTACTGGCCTTTAGAAAAATGTCGCTCATTTGTTTTTATTCGCCCTTGAGGCGGGGGAGGAGAAAAACCCCTTTTAGGCTTTTCCAACAATCGACCTGACACGCATTTCACGAGCCATTGTACGACTTTAAACTTCAATCATTTTCTCCAAAAACGGGTGTTGATAAATTTCAACGGTACTACGGCATTTTTACTAGCAGACTCGACAAACTCATAAAATTACAAAATTTAGACATTATCACCATGTTCAATTTTACATTTTTTAATTTCAAATTTCTCAAACCAATCTAGTTCTTTCCCTTTGTTGAAACTATGTAACACTCTTGTATTTACATTTGAATTGAAATTATGTTTTGTTTCTTTTAGATGGTCCTTAAATTCCGAAAATTTGCTCGATTTAGGCAAGTGTTCTTTTACTCTTGTTTTTATTTCCCTACCGCTTTGTCCTATATATTTAATATCACAATCATTGCAATTAAGTTGGTAAACCCCACTTTTTGCCAAGTTGTCCACCTTGTCTTTAGGTTTTGATAGGATGTTTTTAAGTGAATCTGTACTTCTAAAAGCTATTCTAAAACCTTCTTGTTTAAAAATTTTACTAACTTTTTGCGATAATTCACCAATGTATGGCAAACAACGGAAACCTACTGATTCATTTGTGGTGGGGTGACTGAGTCCTATTGCTGATTCGTTTAAAGTTAATTTTTTTATTCTTTTAACTAGCAACCTATCAATAAACACTTCTTGATACCCGTTGTTTTTTGCTAAGGTTTTAATAGTTTTTAATTCTTTTTTATAGTTATCAGGTGTTAGCGGAAGTTTTAACATCCGGTCTATGAGCCAAATGAAACCAGCAGCCTTTTGGGACCATGGGTGGGAAGAATCCGCTGGTATCATAGTGTCTGTAGTTGTGGGTTTTCTATATACATCTATTTCAACTAGGTTGTTTATTATGGACAGTTTTAGGTCTAAAAAGATCCAAATAATTAATCTAACCATTTTAATTGATATTATTTTTATAGTAATTTATAGTAATATTAAGTATTTATTATTCTAATATTTATTTGTGTTATAATTTCCGCGCTTCGCACGTTCAAATTGAGCGTCATTAAAAAAATCAGCTGATAATTGGAACGTCGCGTTGGCGGAGGTATCAGCGGTTTACTTTGGCAATTCATGTCGAGAGACGTGGTTGTAGAAGTCCTTCAACCTGATGAGGAGCTAAAAGGCTCGAAATCCGGATCGTTGCAAAACAACTTACTGTGAGTAGGAACTATCCATTTAAAAAGTATTGAACACCACACTCACTCCATCATTTATCATTTCTATAGATAATTAATTTTTTCATGAATGATTTTCTCTACAAACTAGTTCACGATATTCCTCCATAAGTATAAAATGTAATTCAAACTATACAAATGGTCTTGCTTCTAGTGGAATTCTAATTTTCTTTATACATGGAGCCAAGGCATGGCATTCTGTCGTGGGTCACGAAGATCTGTATGTACTATTTTGGTCTTACATCGATTTGTTTATGGAAACGACATTTATGCCATTACCTGTAGTTTAGGAGGTTCTAAAACACTACAAATTTCCGAGTGGATCGGTGGAGTTTTTATAAAGATATAATCATTTCTGTGATTTTCCAAAAAAATCGCACCGATATGAAAGATTGGCAGAATGAAAACTGTGTTTTTTTTTAATTTTTCTCAAAAAGTTAAACTCAAGGTTTTTTTAGAGGAATGCGAAAAATGGATATGAGCTTCGATTTTTGGTAAAAAAATATTTTATCCCACTGCTTAGCCGTTCCGTCACTACGTCAATTTTGTATCTTTCGTTGTTCTATCGTAACTCTTTCGAATTTTATATAACTATTGGAAAGTAGATAATTTTATTTTTCAAGCTATACTAACAAACTTTAGATTATATTTTATTAGAAGTGAGGAAAATAATGCTGAAGTCAACAAAAAACTTTTCAAACATTTTATTTTATAGCTCCATTCTAATTTATTTACGGTGACCAAATGTCTGCCCTGTGCGGTGTATAAAACTCTTAAATTATATACAGTTTCACATGAATCGGTGGAGTATTTTTAGAGATAAATTATGTTCAATTAAATTTTTGTTAGTTTTAAGAAAAAAAAATTGAAAATATTTAAAATGTGAATTTTTTTCAGATTTTTGGATTTTCCAAAAAACATCTGTATTCACGGGTGTTTTGAGTAAAAAAGGATATTGTCTTTGTTTCTTGATAAAACAACAAAATATTTTGACCAACTTTGTTACGTTGCACGGTACTACGTTAATATTACATTTTTCGCTGTCCCACTAAAAAATTCATAACTCCTCTGACTTTTCCCCAAATCGGGCTTTTATACAATTGTTGGAAAGCGGAAAGTTTCTTCGTTTTAGCTATGTTAACAAAAGTTGGATTATATTTTTTTAAAACTGAGAGAAATACGGATGAAACCTACAACAAACTCCTCAAACGTTTTATTTTACATCTCCAGGTCTGATTTGTTTACGCTAAATGTACAGCATTTTATAGAATGATTTATGGACTTATAATTTTCAGTAAAGTTTCCTCAAGATAAGTGTAATATTTTAAAATCACAAAAAATTCCGAAAATAACATCGAAATAACTCCACTGTTCTACCTGAAACTACAGGGGTTTAGAATCATAGCACAAATTTCACCTCAGTAAATAATTACAGTTAATTAAGGTTTTTGTTGAGATAGCTCAAGTGGTAGAGCAGCGGCGTATCAAGCCGAATATCGTGGGTTCGAATCCCGCTCGTGCCATTGACTTTTTTATCTCAACTAAAAACCTTAATTAACTGTAATATATTAATTGGTCAAGCGGACCACGAAATTAGTGAATTTAATCAGTAAATAATTTTAAGTCGGAGAACAACATCTACTTAACATAAAAACATAAAACATCTGAGGTGTTTTTCTTGATTTAATCATCCTATAACATCTACTTAAAATATTTTAGATTATGGGTTAAAGCATAAAAGGTTTATGAGTTTTGCTTCGGAGAATAGATGAGAGTAGAAAAGAGTAGTTTATTCACCGTTGATTTAATCATTTTCTACTTTTTAATATGGTGACGTAAAATCTAAACGTTATTGAAATAGACTAAATAGAAACTCTACTTTCCAACCGTTTAATAAATTTTACGTTTTAGTGGTCAATTAACCAAATAACTTCTTTCAATTAATTAATCTTTATGGAAGGTTTTGGTTGAGATAAAAAAGTCAATGGCACGAGCGGGATTTGAACCCACGACCTTCGGCTAAATACGCCGCTGCTGTACCACTTGAGCTATCGTGACTTCGATCCTCTTGGACACCAACTCCCCATCTCAACCTCCAACCTTTTTCCCATTTTCACATGGCGTGTAATCAGGATTGGATTCTCAGCGGTATATGACTCGTATTTAGCCGAAGGTCGTGGGTTCGAATCCCGCTCGTGACACTGACTTTTTTATCTCAACCAAGACCTTACTTACATAGAAAGAATAATTAATTGAAAGTTTTAATAAAGTTGAATTTGCATAAAATGTAGAGGAGTTAATAATTTTTAAGTGGAACAAGAGGAAAATAGCCCAAGGTTAATCCTCCCCAATACACTTTTATTTGCCGTGAAAATTTGTATTTAAGGGGTGCTTCAATTTTTTTGACCTACATAACTAGAAGAGTCTTGTTGCACTTGAAACTTTTCATAACATGTATATCTCATTTAATGCGATCCTGCCTATTGTTTTTATATCCTAAATTTAAAAAAAACCCGACTGGTATATTATAATTTTTACATACTTCACAACAAATGCAAAAAAAAATATTCATAAAATATTAAAAGTGTTTTATTAGGCTTATGAGGCCCAATGAGGAAAATGAAATAATACTTTGAAATGAATTAAATATTTTAGAACGTGCCAAACATGTGCAATAAAATTTTTAAAAGTGCAAAAAGTCAAATAAAATCCTTGAAACGTGCAAGAACGGCAATAAAACGCTTACAACGTTCAATAAAATCCTTCGAAAAAAGTGCATTAAAAACCTTAAAAAAGATGGAGTCGACGGCCGCAATGGTTAAGACGTTCTTCGCTTCGAGCTAAAGGTCCCGGGTTCGAATCCAGTAGCCCTGCATTCAAACCCGACAAACTTACAAATGGCCTTTTTTTCAAAAACCCGACACCCCGAGAGCTGATATGACCTCTCTTGTTGTAAACCCTCGTAAAATACAACTAAAACTATAATGAAAGCGTGGAAAACTCTCCAATAAAACTTTAAAAGTGCAAGTAAAACCCGTCATAAAATTCTTGAACGATGGAAGAAAAACTTCGAAACGGTAAATAAAATCCTGTGAACATGCAAAAGGCGCAATAAAAACAGTCACATCGTTCAAAAACTTGCTATAAAAACATTGAAACGTGTACAAATTTGCGATAAAATTTTTGAAGGCTGGAAAACGTCAAATAGAAACATTTAAACGTGCCATAAAATCTAATCTTTAAAAGTGGAAAAAATGGGTAATAAAACTTTTGAAACATACGAAAAGTGCAATAACAACCTTGAATCGTGCAATAAGAACCCTTTGAACACGCAAAAATGTAATAAAAACCTTGAATCGGGCAAAACATGTGCAATAAAAGTTTTGAAACCTGAAAAATGTCAAATAACAACATTTAAACAGCCATAAAATCTTTAAAAGTGGAAAAATGAGTAATAAATAATTTGAAAGTGCAAAATTGCAATAAAAACCTTAAATCGGCCAACAAAAATTCTTTGAACGAGCAAGAAAGTGTCATAAAAATCAAGACAGCTCATACAAGTGTCTCATATTTTTAGGCCTAGTAACTTTTAAATATACTAAGTTTCATTGAAATCGCCGATCCCACATCCATAGTATTTACGAAGTCCTAGTTTTGTTCAAAATTAACGTAATGGTTCGGATAATCCCGTCCAAATCAATTATTTATTCAAACCGTGATCCCTTTTTGTTAATCGACTATCTAATTCGTATATACCGCTTCACACTGCCAAACTGAACTTTCGTTAAAACATTTGCAAAAGCATTTCGATGCCGAACATCGGAAGAAAACAAAATTTAACAAAACAAAAACGAAGTTTAGCCTTAAAAGGGAAAATAAGAGGATTCATTTTGTTTCTAATGTAATTTACGCAGTTTCAAAATTTAACCTAACGGCTTGGCGCAAATAAACGTTTCACGGATTCGTGTTGAACGTGTGAAACGGCGGATTTCATGAGCCGTTAAACTGATGAGTCTCTCGACAGACCTCGAGCCCTAATAAAGCGTGTAGCGGTTAACGCCACTGCCTTAAGGAGGCCGCTGGATCAGCTGAGGTGGAGGGTTGAAATGCCCACTCGGGAGTTGTATTCCAGCTCTCGTGGTGTCTGGGGTCGAGACTGAATTAATCAGCTAAACTGAAGAGGATTGACAAAATGTTGTAAAATAGCATTGTATTTCGTGGTCCGATTGAGCAAATAACTTCTTTCAATCAATTAATCTTGATGTAAGGTCTTGGTTGAAATGAAAAGTTAGTGTCACGAGCGGGATTCGAACCCACGACATTCGGCTCAATACGTCGCTGCTCTAAGCACCTGAACTATCGTTGTAAAATACTAATATCCTATAATACGTAGGTCTTTTAGAAATGTAGATTGTGATGATGGGTGGAAATTCCGGACGTCCAACTACACGTTTAAATAAGTAATGGATTTACTTTAAAAAAAAGCCACATGGAATTGTTTTTCTTTTATAACAAAAACGAAAAATTAGAAAAGTACAAATTAATTTTAAAAATGTCCACATTTATAAAAAGACCTATATAAACATTTTCCCCATTTTCTCCAGACAAGTTGTGATGTTATATGATATAACAGTAACTCCCACTTTTCTTTTCACAGTGACAGCCCTTCCGTAAGGGGACCTTGTTAATTGTGGATAAAATAACAAATACAAATACACGTCTAGATAAAAACATGATCGTTTGGTTATCAGGGTAATAGGAGTAAGTCCCTCCATTTACGCTAATAAATTACATCCACACATTTGACTTAATTCAAATTCCTCCAAAGTACTCGATAATTCGCAGGGTAATTTGCCCCTCCATTTACGCTAATAAAATACCTTCACACTGCCCCAAAGAAGTGGGGTAATTTTGAATAATCCCCTTCATTCACGATAATAATTTCCATCCACACACCACAATTCTTTCACACTACCCGAGATTAATCCATACTCCTCCAGAAAATTGGGATAAGGGTCTCCATTCACTCTAATAAATACATTCGTTCGAATAAATAACCGAGATACTCCTGCGACAATTTTTAAAGAGGAAGATGTAATATATAGAGAAGATTGTTGGCCATAAAATTGACCCCGATCGTTTTAGGGTGGGATTTGATGCAGAATTATGACAATCCTTTCATCCACTGCGACCTAAGCAGATCTCTTATAACTTTTCCTTATAAATTATAAACTACACACTTTTCTTGTCGTCTGCCTCTTCGTGGTTCTCCTTTAGTAAGAGAAATGTACTACCGAAGTGGTTGTACCGTAACCGGCCTATTGCTTTACATTCACCAACGATATGTGCCGATGTCTCCGGTTCCTCCGGCCAGAGTCGGCATGTTTCCGTCTCAGCTTTGCCCACAGTCTTAAGATGATAGTTAAGAGCTCAGTGGACGGTATAGAGAAATAAAATTTCCCTCAAATCCTGCCAGTTGTGAGAGAGCCACTTCGCCTTCCGCTTTTATAAATCTCTTACCTTGTCGCATACATAGTGCTTTTGTCCAGAGTTTGAGTTGTCCTTCTCAGTCCATTTTTACAGATCCAATTTAAGCACATACTCCGGAGTACTTAGTTGTGGTTCTGGCCCCATGGGTGAGAGGGTTGCTCCTTTTTTGACAAGGAGTCCATCCTCTGTATTTGTCATCTGTCCATATCCTCGGTAATTACTCAGTTTAGGTACTCCCAGACATGTTTAGAGTTACGCATTTAGTGCCTTAATGGATGCCTGGCTGTCTGAGAATATGTATACTTGTGCAGCTTTCATAATTTTTTTATTAACTTCTGTGCATAGAGTTGCATTGTATGGACTTCAGTATGGAAAATCGTTGGGACTAGTCCAAGGAGCTTTACCCTTTTAGGATGTCGTTCCACCCTTTTATCCCTACGCTTATTCCTGTTCATTCTTCGATCGACATGTGTATCATTTCAGGGCCTCTTCTTGAAACTTGCGGCCATCTTTCTTCGATAGTTCTCTATTATCTATGTCCACTTGGAAGGATCTGTCGAAATTTAGCTTTTCCGTGTTACCCCAGTGGTAATTTTTAATGAGGAAAATGTAATATACTGAGAAGAGAATCGGCCATAGAATTGACCCCTGAGATAGCACAGTGATAATTTTGATTGATTCCTTCAGTAACAATAGCGATGTAGACGGCGTAAAAAGCCAAAATACAGTTTAATTTATTTAGCGGCGAGAAGGCAATAAGCATATGGAGAAGGGTGTTGGTCATATGAAGTACTCCTGAGGTACTTCACCTACATTGTCAGATCTCATTTCCAAGTCTAGTTAAACCAATACTGTTTTTTTAGCATCGAATGTCGTAGCTTCATCTGATGGTTTGGCTATAACTGCTTAACATTGTGACGTAGACTGAGAGTAAGATGAGTTTGTTTCACTTAAACATAATCGATGTATGTAGTGTTTAGTGACCGTTAGTCAATGATTATTCAGAGATCGTGAGATGCGGTCTGGTGTGACGTAGGTTGAAGAAAAACTTTTCTTTATCGTGCCAACGTTTCGATCTTTATTGAAATCATCTTCAGGGCCTGGGATTTATAAACATTGTTTCAATTATACACATACATGTAAGATGTGAAAAAAATGAGTTTATACAATGCTAGAAAATTAAAAAAAAAATCAATTTTACAAACAACTATTTGGCATAACCATGGGTAGCATATCCACCTAGGCACGATACTTGCAGTCATAATTATGACACATCTATTTTTTTTACGAAGGTTCGCAACGGCAGAGGTCATATCAACCCTCAGGGTGCCGGTGTTTTTGAAAAAAGTCAATTTGTAAGTATGTAACCTGGGATCTTTATCTTACAGTGATAAGAGCCGTGTCAACGCCTAAATGTCGATTCATATCTACCAGCCCAGAGCGTGTCCAGCACGTAGCGTGGCAGACACAAAAAACATCATTACATACAAAACATATAGAAACGTTCATACTTAGCGAACGTTTGCGGAGCATGTCAGTGCAGACACGTACCAGCACGGGGCAGCATTGTCGCCGAGAATGTTTTACTTGTGCTGGCACGTGTCTGCGGTTGCCTTTTCTTGTCTGTGCGGTTCAATACGGTTAGTATGAATAGACGACAGACAAGATTTGTGCAATTCCTATAGCTTAGGTGCCTACCTATAATAAATTTCATTATAATTTTAATTATAATTCACTAATTTTGTGGTCCGCATGACCAATTAATACTTTCCAATTAATTAAGGTTTTTAGTTGAGATGAAAAATGGCAAAAGGAGGGAAAACTCATAAGGTGGGGTTGAGATGGGGATTGATGTCCGAGTGGATCGAGGTCACGATAGCTCAGATGGTAGAGCAGCGGCGTATCAAGCCGAAGGTCGTGGGTTCGAATCCCTCTGGTTGTAGCCATTAACTTTTTTCATCTCAACTAAAAACCTTAATTAATTTTAATTATAATGTCCAGTTTCCATAAACCAAACTTGCGATAATCCGAATTCGGGCTAAAATCCGAATCGCCGATCAGTACATATTCAAGATTTAAAAAAAAATTTATTTTACAAAATATGTATAATAGTAATAATTTATAAGAATATAAATAATAATAATAATATTATAAGAATATTATATATTATATGCGATGAAATGTACGTAATTTGTAATACACGGACGTGGAAAGAATCCTGTCCATTGGTTTTCTGAAGAATAGTTTGTTCGTCCGTAGGTGTCTGTTGCTGCCGCATAGTATGAATATTTTGTGTCTGTGCCGTGTCTGCACGAACCGCTGGGGCCACCGACGCCCCCCCTGATGACACATTTATTAAACACAGTTATACCACAACTTCCTTTCACATTACCCTTCCTCACTAAGTGATGATATATTGACAGCAGTTCCCGCAGATCAAATTCAAGCTAAATTAGATACATTTAATGGCTTTCACCCACGCCTACAATTTACACATGAAATCGAAAACAACAAAACAATACCATTTTTAGATACACTCGTAATAAAACAACCAGATGGCACATTAATCACAGAATGGTATCAAAAACCAAGAAACACAGATCGCTACCTCAACTTTACATCACACCATCCTTTCATACAATAACAAACACGGCCAAAGCGTTACTTCACAGAATGATTACCCTGAGTCATGAATCATTTCACCACAAGAACATAAAGATATACAAACAGATCCTCCATAACAATCTCTACCCTAAACATATAATTAACAGAATAATCAACAACTACAACTCAACACTAACACCATCCACTATTACTAATAGTACTACATTAAGTCTATCAACTACAAACAAACCATCATACATTTCTATGCCATTTATTCAAGGTCTATCACATAAATTAAACACATTTCTCTCGTCCGACAACTTCAAAATAGCCTTTTTTTTTCTTTTTGAGGTTATGATCTATGCATATTAGCCATGGTGACAATTCTTATATGTGTATTCAAATGGGGGGGGGGTTATCGTGAAAAAAGGGCCAGAGGCGAGGGTGGGAATCGAACCCACGACCGCGGCGTGAGAGTCTCTCATGCTAACCACTCGGCTACCGCAGTCCCCCAAAATAGCCTTCAAAAATTATAAAACAATCCAAACACTTTTTTCCAAAATTAAAGATCCCACACCAATAACAAATAAATCTGACGTAATCTACAAGATCAACTGTTTAAACTGTCCGGCAACTTACATCGGTCTTACATCCCAATATTTGGACAAGAGAGTAAAACAACATATCTATGATTGCAAAAAACTCAAGCAAAATCCTACANAGTACAGAAAAACAAATAGGACAGAGTGTGAAAAAAGACGTCTGCGTTATGCTAAACCCTCCTGACTCATCAGTCGTACAAGACTGTATTTTTGCTCTTTCACGTTATGATGGTAATTTCTCCACTTTTATCCATTTTATATTCATTCAAAGTATTTCTACTCACTTAAACTGTTTGTCTTCTGTGTAATTGTGCCATTCTTGCGTTTAGCGTTCCAGAGTGCCAGTGAGATATTGCTGTTTTAGATTTATATACGTTGGGTTTTCAAGGGATAGGGAAGGATGTCGGTATAGAAAAGACATTTTTGTATAAGGCGTCGGCTTCTTTGAGGTGAAAAGAGCCGAAGAAGGGAAAAAATGTGTTGGTAATGGTTCGGCCAGATTATCCTTTCAGGATTATATAGAAAGGGATAAATAGGAAAAGGACACTAATCACCATATATACATATTGCATTGTATAAGTTCACTTTTTCACATCCTAAATGTATTTGTTAAATGTAACCAATGTTTGTAAATCCCAGGCCCTGAAGATGATCTCAATAAAAATCGAAACGTTGGCACGATAAAGAAAATGTTTTTTTGAAACCTACATCACACCAGACCGCATCTCACGAATTCTGAATAATTTTTAGAAATGGTTTACACCAACAGAGATAAGCATAGCGTCAATTCAGAACAGACAAATGTAAACTCAGTCATAGCTCCGCTAATATCTATATAATCCTGAAATGATAATCAGGCAGTGGATTGTCGGCTCCTTTCGCCTCTAAGAAGCCGAATCCTCATATAAAAATGTCTTTCTATCCCGACTTCCTTCCCCATTCAAAATCCAATGTATATATACATAAAACTTCAATATCTCACTGGCACTCTCAACCCGAATCACAAGAATGACACATCTACACGGAAAAGAAACTGAGTACGAATACTTTGATTGAATCTAAAATTTTCTCGCGTTGCATTAATTCATTCCTTTTTTTTAATCTAAAATTTTCTAGCATTGAATAAATTCATTTTTTTAATTTAAAATTTCTAGCATTGTATAAAGTCATAATATTTTTTTTCACATCGTACATGTATTTGTAAAACTCAAACAATGTTAAGAAATCCCAGGGTCTGAAGATGATCTCAATAAAGATCGAAACGTTGGCACGATAAGGAAATCTTTTTCTAACACCTGCGTCACACCAGACCGCGTCTCACGATCTCCGAATAATCATAATCGATATAGTTATCGATTTGAAAACCTATCCTACAAAATCGAAAACATAAATTTGTAAATAGAAAATGCTTTCTTTTCGTGAACTGTTTTTTGGATTTTCCGATATTTGCTATATACTATCCGATTGGCTCTAAACTTAAATTGAACGAATTTCACCAGTACACTCGTTCGAATAATCTCGAATTTAGAAATTTCCAATAAAGTAGGCGTTGTTGAATGTTGCGGGAAAAAATGTACGAACAAAGTAAAATCTTTAATAAGTTAATTAAACGTACAAAGTTGAAACTTCGATGTGAAGAGAATGCGATGACGGATATAAAGAAGTGTATTATGTTGTTCGCAATGGGTTAATAATACAGTTGGAAAAATGAATCTTTTTTGCTTTATACCCTCAGGCCGATATCAAAAGTTCTTGGCTCTGCGCTTATTAAGAGTCTGAGTCAAATAAATTTTCTACTTCCAGTTCCCTCTGCTACCAGGAACTTGTGCGTCCTACTTGATATTCCATTATTATATTATTAACATCATTATGCACAGCTCATCAGGTTACTTTGCAGGTCCCCTTATTACTCCGAAGCCTGAGGGAAATATTTTAATGTAGAATATTTCTCAAATCGACCTAGAAAAACATGGAAGGCATCTTGAATTTTTTAACGTGTGTGCAGGTGGAAGACAAGATTATGTTTTAAGTCCTACACTTTATCTTTATTTATCGACGATATTTTTTCGCCCGGTAGGCTGATTTTTGCTCAAAGGCGAACCATATTGAATATTATTATTATGAGCAAATACAGTTCAAGGGTTGTGAAAAAGGGCCTCATTTCAATCACGAAAAATCCTTTTTCATATTTTCAACCAAGTAATTTTAAAAAATGCCGATTGTGGGAGCTTGACATTTTCTGAAATAATAGGTTTGAATTTTGCTTTAAAAGCAAAACGGAAAATAAAAAATCATGAAATTTTAAAGTTTTAATTCAGATCTTGAACCTAATTAGGTTAATGATTTAGTTGGTAGACTTTAATTTATATTATTTTTTGTGTGACTGAAATTTTTCTGTTCCATATATAAACTGCTCAAATATCATATATAATAATATATCATAATGCTGCTCATATATCATAATTTTATAATATTTACTTTTCCGAACATGTTTATTTGATTTTTATTATAAATTCCATTAAAATTTATTAGAAATTATTGTCTTTTATTGAAGCAAAATTTAATTAAGGGATTTTGAAAAATAACAAAATAATAGGTTTTAATTACATAATTTTGTTTAACGGACACAATAATTGTTTAAACAATTAATACCGTGTATAATGTGCTGTTAGCTAAAACCTCTGTGAAATTGTTAGGAAAACTGTTCATAAGGTTTTCACTGAATTTGAGAGGAATTTTACTCCATAGATGTTACAACGCTGCACTCAGTTGTTGGAAGTCAACTGGTTGCGGATGGTGATCGAAAAGCCTTCTCCGCAACGCATCCCATGTTCATCTAATTGGATTGAAGAAAGGAGACAATGGGGGCAGATGGCAAATTCCCAGGATTTCTATACATACAACTCTGCTTTTAAAAGGTCTGGCATTGTCATCCAGCAATCAAAAATCCCTGCCAATGAGATCTTTGGTTTGAGGGATGTATTCCTCCATATTTTTTTGCCATAACGGACAGCGGTCAGGTTGCCATCAACTATATGGAGTCCAGTTCGTCCTCCAGTGTAAATCCCAGCCCAGGCCGTTACACCGCCTCCTCCAAACTGCACTGAATGGAGCACAAACTGGGATATTGTACGTATCCCCTGTTCTCGGTAGACTCTTCGGCGCCTGCTATCATTATACAGACAGAAACGCGACTCATCAGTAAACATAACATCATTCCAGTTGGTGTCTCTTCTAGGCGCTCTATGCACCATGTTCTTCTGTGTTGCTTGTGGCCGGCCGTTGCTGCAGGCCGTCTCAAACGCACATATGATGCCAACTTCGTTTGTGTTGATAAAGGCCTTACCAAATCATCTTGTACTTCGTTAAGGATTTGGTGGCCATTATGGAAAGGGTTCCAGAGACCACGCTCTGAGAAACGCCAACTGCCTCTGCAATATCCACTTGCTGGAGACCTCAATGACTCATTGTTACAATAATATGGCGAACTTCTGGCATGTTAGCATGAGAGATTCTCACGCCGCGGTCGTGGGTTCGATTCCCACCGTCGCCTCTGGCCCTTTTTTCCCGATAACCCCCAATTTGAACACACAAGAATTCGTACTATGGCTAATATGCAAGAACATAAGGCAAAAAAAAAAAAAAAAAAAAAAAAAAAAAAAAACTTCTGGTTCAAGATGATGTCAACCATGGTTGAAGAGAATACAACTGGATTAAAATGGAGAAAAGCTGTTTGTTTTCTATTCTTAAATAAATTATTAAAAATGAGGATTAACGTTTGTTTGTTTTTGGTTTGTATTTTTTATTTCGTTTTAGCCAACTAACAAGAATGTTTCGGTTATTTTAATTAAAATTAATAGAATGAGAATAAATTACAAATATCCATATTCGTTTTATAGCAGTTTATTTAAGAAGCCATATATAATTATAAGCATTACAAGAATAAATTATTGAGCAGTTATATATAATTTGGTTAGGTTAAAAACATTAGTTAGTAAGTGGCGTTATAGTGGGGACATTCAAACTGCGCATTTTATTGTAATGGCGTGCAAATTAAATAAAACACTTGAGGGGATGTTAGTGCATATACTCTTGAATAGGTGAGGTTTTATTAGTGCAGCTTATATGCAATATTTGAGGATTTGATTTGCATAACGATTTCGCTTTTAGTTATGAATAAAGACAAGGATTTCGTTCGTATAGAGGGTGCAATGAAAACTTGAAAAAATGTGTAAAAAGTGTAATAAAATCTTGAGACGTGCAAAAGGTGCATTAAAAACTAAAAAAAATTGAATAAAAATTTTGATGCGTTCAAGAATGTTTCATGAAAACTTTGAAACGGGAAAAATGTAATCTTCAAATGTGCAAAAATTTGATGAGCAAAGGCGTTCCATAAAAACCTCAAAACATGCCATAAAAACGATTGAAACAAAAATAAATTTTTCTAGACGTGCACGAATGTGAAACGAAAAACCGTGAAACTTTCACAAACGATTTGATGTGCAAAAATGTGAATTAAACACCTTGAAACGTGCAATAAAAAAATTTGAATCGTGCAAAAAGTTCCATAAAAATCTTGAAGCGTGCCATATTAACTTTGCACGTGCAGCAACTGCAACATATATATTGACCCGTGCAAAAAATGCTATACAAACCTTAAAACGTTCAAAAAATGGGCAATGAAAATGTTGAAACGAGAAAAACTTCCAAAAAAACTTTAAAACCTAAAAAGTTTCAATAAAAACCTTAAAACGTTCAAAAAATCGGCAATGAAAATGTTGAAGCGAGCAAAACTTAAAAAAAAACAACTTTAAAACCTAAAAGTTGCAATAAAAACCTTGAAACTTTCACAAACGAGCCTACAAAAGCATAAAGCGTGCAATAAAAACATTTCAACGTGCAAAAGCTGTTATAAAAATCATGAAACGTGTATCAATATGTGCAATAAAAAATTTGAAGTACAAAAATTTGAATTTCACACCTAAATGTGCAATAAGAACTTTGAATCGTGCAAAACGTTCCATAAAAATCTTGAAGCGTGCCATATTACATTTACATGTGCAGCAAGTGCAACAAATACATTGACCCGTGCAAAAAATGCTATACAAACCTTAAAACGTTTAAAAAATGGGCAATGAAAATGTTGAAACGAGCAAAACTTCCAAAAAAACTTTAAAACCTAAAAAGTTTCAATAAAAACCTTAAAACGTTCAAAAAACGGCAATGAAAATGTTGAAGCGAGCAAAACTTAAAAAAAAACAACTTTAAAACCTAAAAGTTGCAATAAAAACCTTGAAACTTTCACAAACGAGCCTAAAAAAGCATAAAGCGTGCAATAAAAACATTTCAACGTGCAAAAGCTGTTATAAAAATCATGAAACGTGTAACAATATGTGCAATAAAAAATTTGAAGTACAAAAATTTGAATTTCACACCTAAATGTGCAATAAGAACTTTGAATCGTGCAAAACGTTCCATAAAAATCTTGAAGCGTGCCATATTACATTTACATGTGCAGCAAGTGCAACAAATACATTGACCCGTGCAAAAAATGCTATACAAACCTTAAAACGTTCAAAAAATTGGCAATGAAATTGTTGAAACGAGCAAAACTTCCAAAAACAAAAAACTTTAAAACCTAAAACGTTGCAATAAAAACCTCGAAACGTGCAAAAGGTCCAATAAAAACCTTGGAACATGCAAAAAACGCGTGATATTACGTCTTTTTACAAAATCTGAACAAAAAGGAAACATAATTGTTGATAGGGATTTGCCTTGAATGACTCCATTATTAATAGGTATCTCATCATCAACCGAAATCCCGTTTAAATTAAGCCATTTAAATCTACAATACTAAAACGGGCGTTTTAATATGAATTTTTTATTGGTCTAAATATTAGATTTATGACCCTTTTGATTTAAAGTAAGTGCAACTTTCTCCAAAGGAGATCATGCTAAACATTACTAAATGCTGAATATAAAATATAAAATGAATGTATATCAAGAAATACTGCCAATAAATTTTTTTAAAGGATGAATGTATTGTGATGAAAAATTTTAAACAATTAAATGTTTATTGGTAAGAAAATAAAGTTTACGCTAAAAAAGTTCGAATTTTTTTTCGGTTGAATAGCTTTAGAAAAAAAATCTTATAAGTACACTAATAAGTTGACAGTGTAATACCTTTCTACAATTGGTATTTAATTATTGATACTTTCAAAAACTTTGAACTCAACTCTACAATTTACCACAAGGTCCAAATGTTAAGAAAAAGCAGCCAATTTTGGTTCTAATAGGCCTCAGTTAGGGGAAAAGTCCCTCTTTCAAAGTGTCAAGTAAAATATAAATAAAGGAAAATAAATAAAAAATCCAGGACAAATAGATATTAAAAAACATAAAAAAAAATTCTCCCGCGGAAATGCATTTAATGTCACATGTCATTGTCAATGGGGTAAATGATCGATGTGTGAGGTCGACGGTGGCGCGTTCGCTTCCTCGGCGGGGGATCTGCCGCCCTCGGAGTTGATTTCAGTGAAGCGCGGGACTTTGGAGGGTGGTCGTCGACTCTCTCCTCCCTCTTGTAAAAAAAGACACGTCGAACCAAAATTTTCACACCGAAGACGAAAATATTTTGAAAAACACACCTTTTTGTCTTTAACTGTTCTGAGAATATTTCGATTAAATTTTTTAAATTACCCATTCCTGCCATGAGTACGAACTTTTAACTTGGGTAAGTCGAAACATTTCTATATGGACGTTGATAATCAGAAATTTTCAATTTTTTCTTTCATGCATGGGGTGGTTGTCGCCTCGGGTGGAAAACATACCAACATGGAAATGCTTGTTTACAAAGCCCTTTCAATCCTGGTTCCCTTCGGCCGGATTGAAAAGGTGTTAAACCCGATCCGTCTGTTACATACGTGAAGAATACACCTAGATTGCTGACTTTTTACTTTTATCTTTTTTTTGCCGGAGAGGGTGAAGCCGTATAACACCCACGTGGGCAATCCGGCCGTTCCTCTGAGATTAAACTCAGCTCTTTTTATATAACCCTCCCTTACAACATTTGTCTTTTTGGTTGTTTTACACATTTTTCATAGCTTTCTTTTAACTTTAAACCCTTTTTTATTAAAATCCGATAAAACCCGTAAGCATCTATTCAATGTCTTTAAAAAAATACTATAAGTGTTTACTTGTTTTTCTATTTTATAACTGCAACTTAGTCTTGAAAGAATGAAAATACTGTAAGTAACCAAATGGACAAATATGCATCAGTGCACTGCATAAATAATTTTATCACGAGATTGAATTATTATTATTATTATGGTCTTGGATACTAGGAGGTGGGGAATATTGTTTCCCAGTCACTCTTTATTGTACTGCCTAGGTCCTTAGTTCAAAGCTAATGACTCGATCCTTCTCCTAAGAGGTATCCCACTGACTGTCGTTGTTACAATTCCTTTCACTGGTTTCTCTTTGTAGCTCAGGTTATGCCTCCATAGAGCGGTGGATCCATTCTGTGCTGGAGGAGTATATGTTTGCTTTTATTATCCCCAGAAAAGTTTCAGGGTTTATATATGGTTTTGAATTATTATAAGTAAAACAAGTGTTTATAATGAACATACATGTCCAACAGGTGTTTTTTATTTTATTGTCTTGAAATAAAAAAATTATTTTAAATCTAAAACCGATTCTTTCAGTTATAATTTTGTTTAAACCCATTTTTCAAACTGGGTCTGAAATCAAACTAATATTATGGTATTTTGAGATAATAATCATTGTTCAAAGCGATATTGTAAACATATTGTCAAACATTTTTCAGAATTTAACAAAACATTATATAACATATTTACAAAACATATTTTTTAATAACATCTTGACATTCTTATTGGTTAATCGCATTCAAACATGGATATAATGACGATTCCGCATTGATCACTTGTATAAAACCGATTTTTGGCACAAGTGAATAGACCTGAAATAAAATAAAATAGTTTGTTTTGTCATTTTTTAGTAGAAAAAAAATTACAAAAATTTATAGCTTGGAGAACCACTCCAGTTTCCACCATATTTTTGGAAAATAGAAGCAAAATATTATTGATAAGTTAATAATCTCTTTACTAAATTATAATAGTAATAATTAACATTAATGAATAAATGATTGAAATATATTATTGTTTAACAGTTTAAAAAGTTATAACAATAAGTAGATATCGCCATCAAAATACAAATATTTTAGTTTTTGAACTTAAACCACTTTTGTTTAATTTATAGTAATGTTATGTTTTGTTAAGGTAGGGTGAATGAATTTGTGATAGTAATTTATTAGGGCGAATGGAGGGGTATATCCACAATTACCCCGAGGGATATCGAGTACTCTGGGGCAGTGTCAATGCCAACCACAACATCTGTTTTTTTGTTTTTTGTGTGTATTTGTGTAATTTGATCTACAATTGATGAGTCCCTGAGGTATAAATGGGCTAGCAATAGAGAGATTGGGTTACTGTTATATCATAAAACCTCATACCTTGGCTGGAGAAACAGTAAATGAAATTAGTAGGTTTGAAACGGGAGGAGAAGTTGAGAAAGAAAAGCAAAGAAAGAAATGGCTGGCGAAGACTAATGTAGTTTGCCGGCCGAAATAGAATAAAAGTCCTAAAAAAATATAATCTTTTGTTTTGCAAATGCTTAGAAGAAAAAGAACAAATATTCAATTTTTGGAAAGTAAAAAGGAAAGAACTTTATTTATAACTTCTTTATAAAAATCCCCTTATTACATTACAAGAACAAATATTCAATTGAATTAATGAATGATTTTATTGTGTAAGAATCTACAAACTCATAATAATGAGTTGACATCCCTATCAAAACTACTTCAATTCCTATAAATCTAGTTATATTTTTTAAATTTTTGACCTTACTTTATTGTATTATTTAATTCGTTCTTATTTATCACTATTTATCAACAAGGGATGGATCAAACTTTCTCTCCCCTTTTATTCAGTTTTATCTTTTGTTAACACCAGGTAGCCATTTCGTTTTATTTACTTGAATCTATTAATTTTGTTTGGGTCTTAATGAGTCGTTTAAGCTTCAGAAGACTACATCAAGCAGAATCATTGCAACGTTGCTAATCGCCTCGACATTCATTATTCGTCTGTTTCAATGACTAATTAAGAGTACGAGGAGACCTGGAGTCTCTCGAAGCGACCAAATTCATTCCCCGAATTTTCGATCACATAGACGACCGATTTACTAAAGGTGAAGTGCAATTTAAAAGCTTTTAAGAGAAAGACAAAAGACAAAAGACAGAGAGAGAGAGAGAGAGAGAGAGAGAGAGAGAGAGAGAGAGAAAGAAAGAGAGAGAGAGAGAGAGAGAGAGAGAGAGAGAGAGAGAGTGAGTGAGCGTTCGGGGGAGAGAGAGAGATGAGAGGGAGAAGGAAAGAGTGAGAGAGAGAGAGAGAGTGAGTGAGCGTTCGGGGGAGAGAGAAAGAGAGGGGAAAAGGGAAAAGCGAGAGAGAAACAGAGAAAAATAGAAAGGGGAGGGGAAGAGAGACAGTGTGAGAGGGGGAGAAGGGGAGGGAGTGAGATATTTTAAGGGAGAGATAGATAGATAGAGGGGGAAAGAGAGAGAGAGAGAGAGAGAGAGAGAGAGAGAGAGAAAGAGAGAAAGAGAGAGAGAGAAACAATCAAATTTGACTTTTCAACCGTGGAATTTCAATTTCATGGGAGTACGGAGGATTGGATAAAAGTCCTATTCACTGATAAAACAGGAGTGGTCCTTTACAAGCTAGATGGAAATGAAAAAGTCTGGAGAACGATACAGCCACTATTGATCCTACATGATGTAATGCCTGTCGGATGTCACGATTCGATCGCTGTCACCACTTTGTTCAGTTTTTCTTAAAACCTTTTTATCAGTTCTTATGATGGTAACAACGCCATCTACGAAAGCCATGAATCTGTCTCGATATGATGCCATCTTACCTTCTCAGCAAACATTTGACCGAGGTACATCTATAACCACACTTGTTACAAGATTAACCGCTACATTAACATTTTTTGTTTTCTACAATAATCGGAAATATCTTCCCGTCGGCGAAGTTAGGCTCCAGCGGCTGTCAACAGGTTGGTTATTTCAGCCACAACAAATGCAGTTTTTAAATCTAGACCCCCTCAATCTTAAATACATTCTTTTCTATTTATAAACTTTCGTACTATGATATCCTATGTACTAAACTTAATGTAGTCAATGGGGTACTAAATATTCACGCTAATAAATACATTCACTCATAATGCACACAAAAGAAAGACAAAACGAGATATCTGTCAACTATTATATCCATTAAACCAGCACCGTTTCATTAAAAAATCATAACAGGCTATTTTTATTACATTTATTTGTTATTTACAAATACAAATCTTGTAGTAAATAAATATTTGTATAAATTGAATTTATCGTTTGAGTCACATGTAGAAGTTGCCAAGTGACAACACTCCTTCACCTTGAAACCTCGTCATTCCTCACTCACTGAGTAGATTTGCATGTGCATGCTTGTTACATCACCAAGAGTGTGAACGAGTCCGAGTGACTTGTACACCCAAGTTAGTCTACACACACCCTATGGTGCTGGAAAATTCAATGGCGTCACAAGTTTAAAACTAAAGGTGGTAACAAATGTCATCAGACCCCATGGTGAAGGGTAAAATCAGTTACATCACTGGCACCATACAAAACCGTGTGTCTTGGCAAACCTTGTAGCTCGAAATGGTTCGACCTTTCCTTTGTATTGTCGGTAAATACTCCGCCATCAAAGGTGAAAGAACTATGTATAGGGGTGGAGTGCTGTACTAATTTTGTAAAATCGTCTACAGCTTTGTCAATTCCTTCTGCAGTTTTTAGAGATGTGTGTAAGACATCTTAACGTTATTGTTCAGTACAAGTCGATAATTAAGGGACAGAATTAACGTTTGAACGGAGCTGTGATCAGAGGAGAAACCAAATGTCCAAATGGGTTGAAAAGTTTTCGGATGTTATAAAACAATCAGGAAGTTTACGAGTAGATGTCGGTCATTATCTACAGGTGATATAACGGAGTAAGTGGTTATGGATAAAGAGCGAAGTATGTTAGAAGTACACCCAGTATTCGAGTTTTTACACTAAATTTTCATACGCGCCCTCTATACAGAGTAATGGAATGACACTCTTCAAGTAGGTAGGAAACAGATCTTCTTTTCCCAGCATGATGATGACCCCTTGTACAATCCTTACATTCCGGACACAGGCTTAGACCCAAAAGTAATCCGTCAATGGCCAACCAGCAATTATTAATATACATAATTTGTCTAACCAGCCACTATTAATATACATAATTTGTCTGAAAAAAAGGTTAACACGCAAAGCAAAAATTTGATTATTGTATCGTTAAAATATAAGAAATATCTACAATATTTTCTGTCAACTGTAGCAACTTTTCAAACATCGTTAGCTATAATTGCTCTTTTATAAATAACATTTTCTGTATGTTAAAAACACAAGTTTGCAGATCGTCCAGTAATACGTTCAATAAGCAATAAACAATGTTAAACGTTTATTTGCGTGTTCGTATGTGATAATGCATATGGTTTGTCCATAAAAGGTCTTTTCTCTCTATAAATTTGCATAAACTGAATGTAGTTATTTGTTGACATGATAATGGTCTTTGGAATTATTAATAATGGAGGAGAAATCATCAATTTACGAATGACAATGGTTTATTTTGTAATTTTGTATTGAAATTAATATTTTTTAAATAAATTATGTTTCCATATTTGAGAGTTAAAACTGACAAGTAAAAGCTACGCTCGCGCCCTCACCGATTTCAATATAACTTTTTTAACTTAACTTTTTTGGTGATACTAGGTCTAAAAATTATTTGATCTAATTGAAGTTATTTTTTAAAATGTGGTTTTCCGTCTTTCTCGTGCACGTATTTTAAGATTATTACATATCAGTCAATTTTTTTTAAAATAGGACAAGAAAATAAACTCAAAGGGCAAAAAAAATGCAATTTGTCTTTACGTGCTTACATTTCATAAAATACACCAATTTTTATTATGTATTAAACAAAGGTCTAATTTAAATTAAAAAAATAGAATAAATGACAATTAATTAAGGTTTTTAGTTGAGATAAAAAAAATTTAATGGCACGAGAGGGACACATAATCGACGAAAAAACGCCTTGTATCATCTGCGAAAATCAAGGGAATGTGCCGAGGTTCGGGAATCAAAGACGTAAACAAAGAACCTGCCTTATCACTGTTGTACCACGTTTTCCACTCCTGCGACTTTTTTTAAAGCTAATATCCTCCTTATATAAGATTTGGGTAATTTGACGTTCTCGACTTCACCACCATGTAGCTTCCTTTGCCAACGTATCAACAACCTCGTTATGCGCCACTCCACAGTGACTACGGCACCAACCAAATGTTACTTTTTTTATTTTATTGCTCTAGGTCATATGTTTTGTTAACTGTTTCCGTCACCAGGTAATTGCATTTAGCCTTAACAGAAAAATTGTTGACTTAGGAAACGGGTTTTTGCTGTATACAAAGTTTAGACCCTTCTATTTTGACAATATAATCCAAGGCTTTTAAAAGAGCGTACATTTTTGTCTAAAGTATAATCATCGATGACGGAAAAAAAAATTATGCAATTTTACTACGAAATTGCACCGTAGCATCATAAATGGCCCAGCCGTCTTTACCACCCATTACCGAACCATCCGGAAAAATCAAATGGTTATTGGGCCGTTGTTGATTCACTTCCTCTACGTACAATGAATTTTCAATGTGCGGAGGATATTCTGAGAAATCTTGTAAATAAAGTGTACTTGATGTACTAATAGCTTTTTGATAGTCAAGTTTGTAGACGGGGTGGAGCTGATTTTTATACGTTGAAAATATATCGGGTATAACTGGCAAAAAGCCATTTAATATTGGAAGAGGTTTCTTTTTTTTTCCAATATCTTCTTGTCTGAACCAACTCCGTCAATGCTGAAAATTTTGGCAAAAAAGCATTCCCAGAATTTTGCATTTAGTAATTAATTTATGGATTTTAATAATTTTTAATTAATACATTTTTATCTGATCTTCTAGAGAGCACAATTATTTCATATTTAATTTTGCTACCAACTCCTAGGTTGTTCTCAAGCTTTCAAAAAAGGGGTTAACTAATTGGATATTAACAAGCGTTAATTTGAAGGCAAAAAAGTTAATTCAAAATTCAAAATGGCTATTAAGATGAAATGAATATTTTTTTGATTCATTTATTTAGTTACAATTGCACTTTACATACGCAGCAAACAAAAATATTTAAACTGTTATTTTGTTGTGTGAACGCGAACACAATGTTGTAGCAAGGACACATAAAAGGGCATGTAAAGCATGAACGGCGTCCATCCAATGATGGTAGCCATTAGGTCACCAACGGGTTCGAGATCACTTGGCAACTATCCTTTGCCGATGTTAGGCAACTAAATTGTCGCGGGGCCAACGTCGCTTCAGTTTCCGACGAGAATTGACGGGTAATGTTGAAGATGACAATTCGCGGATTAAGGGGTTTATGTGGTCGGATAATTTAGAATGAAAATTTTTGTAACGAAATTGGGCAAGATCAGATACGAAAGGGATTTTTAAGTCGGTATGAATTATACGGTTAGAGACATAAAAGGGAACATCAACCATTGTTCGAAGAATTTTAGATTGCAGGGTTTGTAGTCTGTTAAGAGAGGAACTTAGAGGTATGTCCATAGCGGGGCTTACAGGGCAGTGTGTAGTCTTATTTTGTTTGTTACTGTAAGTTTGGATGGCTTGTCAAGTAGTCCTTTTAGCAGTCTGAATCTTGTATTTAAATTTTTACGTTTGAGTCTCGGATGGGGATAACATGTAAGTCGTTTGTCGAGGTACAGTCCAAGATATCGTAAGAGGTTTGCAACGGGGAGGTGAAGATTATTGAAATACAAAGGAGGGAGTGGTTTTGGTCACGAGTGAAAACAATGTATTTAGATTTAATTTCATTAACCTCGATTCCCCGTTGGTCGAGAAATCGGAGGTGAATATTGATCTGTCAAAGGCAAAGGTGATAATGAAAGTGTTAGGGTGAGTGGACAGATCAGCCATGTAGATTGTGTAGAGGAGTGGAGCGAGAACGCCAGCGAATATCGGAGGAGAAAGAATTGTTTTGGACAATTTGAAAGTGACGGTCTGTAAGGTATGCTCTTAGTATCAGGAATAGAGTAGATCGTAGGATGCCCTTGAGCTTCCACAGAAGCCCAGGGTGCCATACCTTATCAAATGCCTCAGATGTCTAGGAAGACACCAAGGGCAGTACTGTTTTCAGCTCGAGGGCAATGGCATTGGTGTCTACAACGCGATGAGCGTGATGGATAGTCGAATGGCATCTCCGAAAGCCGAATTGTAGATTAGGGATAATACGGGTTGGAATTTCGTTATAAAGGCTGAGCAACAATAATTTTTCGAGAATCTTCCCGATTGTATGTAAAAGACTGATTGGTCTATATGAAATAGGAAGGTGAGTGGGTTTTTGGTTTAGGAACAAACCATTATTGAAGACAATTTCCAAGGGGTGGGGAAGTGGATAGTGCGAAGGAAATCGTTGAAGAGATGCTATGAAAATGATTGCTTTTTTAGGGATTTAGAATAATATTTTTGGAGTAATTAGATCGTAACCAGGACTTTTTGTTTTTTTGTTACAAATGGTCTGCTTGACTTCTCTGATAGAAAACGGTTTGGGAGTAAGGGGAAGTTGTAATGGTTCGTGAAGTCGTTGAGAATATTGGTACAGTGGACTGGGTGGTATATGTTTGGGTGTGGAGTGAATATGATTGATAACTACTGTGCTTGGAGTTGGGCTTTATCCTCGTACCGATCACGGATGTAGCCTATGATCCGTCTACGTTGTAGAGGGTGAGACGTATTTTTGTATTTTAGTATTTTCTTAGTCACAATCCATATTTAGTTGTCGTCAGTTGTCATTAACTCTGTATATGTAGAATATCGATTGTTGATAAAACTGTGTAATTCTTTAGACACTTTTCTACTTAGTCAGTTGAATGTTCATTTGTCTGAGTTGTGGCAAATGCTCTTGCTCGACGCTTTAGTATTATAAGTTGACTTAAATATAGTGGTAGATTGTAAGATGAAGTTGGTCCGTTGGGTGGCATGTATGTAGTCGATAGCCAGATGCTTTGTTGTATGGAGTTATTTGTTCTACGCCGACGTCCAGTTGCATTGATGTCTTTAAACGAAGACATCATTTAAACACATCACTTAAGGTTCCATTTAATTTCAATTTGTCTTCAAGAGTACTTCAAATAGTTCCAAGTTTTCGGGCCCGTTTATTAAAGAAGGTAGCGACCAGTTTATTTTTGGGTGAATGTTAACAGATAGAATAACCGGGCTATGGTCTGAAGAAAGATCGTCTAAGGTGTAGGTATCAGTATAGAGGGATCTTATATTGGAACCAGTATCTTCCAAGCAGAAATTCATGCAATTAAAGGATACAAAAACAAGAATATAGCTATCATGTCAGATAGCCAAGCAGCCATCAAAGCACTAAGCTCAAATACCATTAGTTCAAGGATGGTGCTGAACTGCAAAACCAAATTAAATACATTAGGCTCGCAGAATAAAGTCAGCCTCTGCTGGGTCCCAGGACACATGGGAGTAGAAGGTAATGAGGAAGCGGACACCCTGGCAAGAAAAGGGGCTGCCACACCGCTAATAGGACCTGAACCCTTCTGTGGAATAGGAACACACACTATCAACGAATACCTCAGACAGAAGGATAAAAAGAGAATGAGCGAACTTTGGAACTCACTTATTGGACACAGACAATCCAAGAATTTTCTAACCAACTTTGGCAAGAAAGAAATCACAGAATGTGTCAAAGGAAGCAGGAACAGACTGCGAATCCTAACAGGATTCCTGACAGGACACTGTAGATTAAATGGACATTTAAAGAAAATTGGAATAATCCAAGATGGCACATGTAGATTCTGCAAAGAAGCAGAAGAGACACCAACACACTTACTAACAAACTGCGGAGCTACATTAGCCCGCAGGAGGAAGTGTTTTGGGATGTACAATGTGACCATAAAAGAACTACAACCACTGAAACCGGGCCTATTAATCAAGTTTCTTGATGAAATAGGACTCACCGATGTGCTTTAAGCAGAGCACAGGGGATACAATAGCTCTTAAAGGGCGCAGTATACCATACCCTGAATTATTACATCTATCTATATTGGAGAAAATAAAGAAATCAAGCAGGTCAGGTAGTTTTCTAGGAGAGGTAGGCCAGTAGGTTGGTTGTGATGGGGATAGTAAGGAGAAATTGGTTTGGGTAAGAACATAGTAATACGTTCGACTTTTCGAATTCGCCACACGACTACCCCATCTTGCGTGCGTCGCGTTAAATCACCACCAGATCGGTGACCAAGGATATCAAGAAAAGGTAAGAAGTGGTTTTGGTTTATGGTTTGGTTAGGAGGATAGTGTATACAAATGGCTCCGAAAATAGAGAAATTGCTGTTACTTGAAGGGAGGGAGTGACCTTATAAGGTATTAGGAAGTGAGATAGGGAGTTGCGAACAAGAATTGTTGTCCCATCGGGGTGGTCAATCATGGAGGTTGTGTAACCTGAGATGTAAAATCGCAATCGACAGGTAATGTAAGTTTCTGTTGTCAAAACTACATCAATTCTTTTTTCATACAACAGTAATTTGAGTTCATGTAGACGGTTCGTTAGACCGTTGGCGTTCCAAAGGAGCAGGGTAAGAGAGTGTCGTGTGAGAGCCATTTAAGGAGAGAGTTTGAGAATGAGAGTATTTACAACTGTGGCTAGTAATGATATTAAGGGCAAGATTAGCGATTTGAAACCATTTAGAAATGACCCCAGTAGGTTTGTGATAACTCCTGAGCGGGTATGAGTGGTAATGTTTTGTGAGACTGGTGTGGGAGTTGTGGGAGCAGTACAGGAGACTGAAGACTGAATGGACCCCGCGACTACCTGTGCAAATGATAGGTTGTTACTGAAGCGAGATGATCTAATGACATGTCTTAAAGCTGTGAAGACGGATGATTGCTGTTGAGGTGGCAGCTGCCGAAGTTCTCCCTCGGCTGAAGGATGGTACATCCTTATAGTTGGCCGAATGCTGTCCATTGCACAGTGCACATGTATCGGGCAAAATAGGTTGCTTCCTGCAGTCTTGAGTGAAGTGATCACCAGCACATTCACAGAATTGTGTAGTGTTGAGAGAGCCCACTTTCTGGGCACACACAAAAATAACACAATTACGCAGAAAACAAACACTTTGAGCCTTGAAGATGAACTCAATAAAGATCGAAACGATGGTACGACAAAGAAAATGTTTTTCTATAACCTACGTCACACCAGACCGCATCTCACGATCTCCGAATAATCATCTTTATTTAGGTGCATTTTTTTTGTTGCCGAGAATCGTCCCTTTGCGCAATCGTGCAACAATTTATTGAAAATTTCTTAAATTAAAAAAGATTAATTTGCCGGGAAGAAAGATCAATTAACAGAAAAAAGTAATCTAATATCATAAAACCAAAACATTGTCGATAAAGACCGTAGGAAGAGAAATTAAACTCCTAACCGTTGCAATAACGATAAAATTGGTGAAGATTCGGAGGAGCTATGAATCTTTAAGGGAAATGGCGCACATCTGAGAAAAATGAGCTAGCTGACAAATATATATAGTATTAATACAAAATATATTTTCGATCTAGCATCACCAAAAACAATTTGATTGAAATCCGTGATCTCGCTCCTGTGGCTTCTCATTGTTTGTCATCATGTCCCATTTATAACATTTCCCATTATTATTTAACAATTCATTCTCGTATCGAATCGGCCAATATATCGGTTGAACGGAACAATATTAAGTTGAAGATATAAAAACTTACTTTCAGAATTTTCTGTATCTGGTGGGAAAATGCTATACCTCGTTCAATTTTATACCAGAAGGGAAAAATTAGGCCATGATGAGAAAGGAACCGTTGCAGGTAGAATAAATTTCTGTTTTAACGATGCGGTTTTGAATAACCGACAACTGAGGCGGCTGTTATTGGATTTTTCACAGCCTCAGCAACGGTGCACAGTGACGTTCCACTAGACGGTAGTTCATCGGTTTTATTCAATCATGGTGCTAAAAAATTTCCGAATTAGGCCAGATGAAACGTTGTTCAGTTACATCAGAGTCGTTTTACAAGAAATAAGATGTAAAAAGCTCAAACGATTGTTCGAAGCAATCCCCCTTCGGACAAATTGCTTGCCAAATGTTTCGACAGCACGAAGGCGATCACGCAAAGTATTCAGCGGTTTTTGTTCCCGTTGTTTACTCAGTTTGTTTGTTTGTCTGTTTGAGAATTAATTGGCAAACTAAAGTGCAATGTACTTCCTTACTCGTTATATGCTTATGGTAAGTTTAATATCAGACGTCGATAAAAATGTCTCTTATGCAAATATGCCATTTTCACAAAGGAAAGACAAAACGAAATATGAAAATGTTTCAAAATTCGAATTTATATTTAACAAATAAAAACATAATTTTCTAGAAATTTTCGATTCAATAATATTTAGATATTCTTATTAATTATTATTAAATCCATTAGGGTTCGTGATCCGATTGACCAATTATCTATTTTCCATTAATTAACGTTTTTGTTAATAGGTATTGGTTGAAAAGAAAAAGTTAGTGTCACGAGCGGGATTCGAACCCACGACCTTCGGCTCAATACGCCGCTGGCGCCAGAGTGAATCGAAGTCACGATAGCTGAAGTGGTTAGAGCAGCGGCGTATTTAGTCGAAGGTCGTTGGTTCGAATCCCGCTCGTGACACTGACTTTTTTATCTATATATCTATATTTTAAACCTTAAACAAAGATTAGTTAATGGAAAAAAGTTAATTGGTCAATCGGACCACGAACTCTAATGTATTTAATTTACTTGAGCTATCGTTATTTCGATCCACTCGAATTATTAACTATTAAAATTTATATATCTTATCTGTATAATTAAATTTATATATTCATATATACTGAAAAAAGTTGAATTTTTTTAGGAGTTATACCATGGCTAAAATTTTGAGGCGAAGTTTTTCTTCGGTCGGCAATTGTTGTCTGAGGGCGGTATGATGTTATCAAAATAGGACCTGTTGTCGACTGACTCGATTTCGAATCACACCCACCAACTGAAATAGCAGATTGCCCTGGCTGCTTGATGAGTGACGGAATACAATCGATCGATGCAACGTAACGCAAACTTGTGAATCGAAATCAAATCCGACTGATTCGGAGAGTTGAAAGCTATTTTAATCATGTAGTCATATTTGTTCTCGTTTGCATGTCTGATTTGAGACCTATGCGAATCGTCAACGAATTGGCAGCGCTATACTATGTGACGGACAGGTTAAAAGTCGTACTAGAAGCAATTAAATGGAAAATCAAGCAAAAAGTAGAAACATAGCATACTAGGCCACATCGACAAATATAATAAAAAAATTTAAAAATAAAAGACACAGAAACGGACTACCATCTCATAAAAGTGGATAAACGAATCTGCAGCCTTTACTTTTACAAATTAATTCTTTTTTCTCATTAAACTGCTTTTTTAAATGATTGTATTTACCTTCAAATTAACCATTTGTAATTTCAAATTAGCTGGTTTTAACCGAACATTAACCGAACCGAACATTCTTATAATTTCAAATGAACTTTTTAACTTTCCATTAACGCATTTTAATTTCTATTTAATTATTGGAATTAATAATGAGCTATTTTTAACATCAAATTAACTCCTTTTGAAGCCATAAAAAACCCATGGAGATGGTATGCAATGTAAAAGCACGTAAAGTAAAATTCCTGCATTAAAAAAAAAAAAAAATTGTTTAAAGGTTTTAGTACATAAAAAACCTGAGAGATTGATTGAAATGTCAGAACGTACATTGAAAAAAAATCAAATATTGTGCTCTTAGAAGATCGGATAATAATTAATTTCAATGAAATGAAAAATTATAAAAGTGAAATATAAAAACAGATACTTCTTCTTTTAATTTAAGACGTTTTTAAATATAAAATAATTGGGCTCTTGAAAACCTTTGTTTTCCTAAATTAACTTCATAAATTTCATTAATTAATCCGTTGTAACTGAAAATTAACTTATTTAATTTCAAATTTAACCTTTTTTTAATACATAAAATGCTTAGAAAATCGTTGAAATAAGAGAACGTAACGTAAAATGCCTGCATTAAAATAATTAATACATTTGGAAGACCATATGCAAATTAATTACAATTAAAATTAAAACTTATAATAACCACGTAAACCAATTTTTTTTAATTTTAAATAAAAGTCAGGCTTTTTGCTAAATATAAAATAATTTGTCACTTAAAAATTAAAATTCTCACATTTCTCAAACGGTTTGGGGGTTGGTTGACACGGCGCTCATCACTGTAAGGTAAAGGTCCCGGGTTCGAATCTGCGGCCCTGCATTCCAACCCGACATATTTACAAATGTTTTTTTTTCAAAAACACCGGCACCCTAAGGGTTAATATGACCTTGTCAAAAACCCCTTCAAAATAACCCTTTTTAATTTTAATTACTTTTGTTTTAACTGAAAACAGACCCTTTTTAATTGTAAATTAACTCCTTTGAATTTCAAATTAGCTCTTTTTTAATTTCAAATAAAACCTTTCTGTACATCAAAGACCAAGGGGAAAGTAAAACATTGTACACCTAAAGAAACCTTCCCCATTTGAAAAAAAATATTAGTCCAAGATTAGACGACCATATGATAATAAATTACAATTAAAATTTCAAATAATAAACCCGTAAAGAAGATTTCCTACATTTGAAAAAAGTTAGTTGTTTTTTTCTAAATATTAAAAATTAGGTTCTTTAAAACCACGATTTATCACATTTTTCAAATTAAAAGATGATTCTTTTACTTGGATGCATTATATAATTTTTAATTTTAATTGTCATTAATTTTCATAGGTTTTTAAGAGCCCACTTATTTTATATTTAAAAAATTCTCAACTATACATACTGGAATTTTACTTTACACGCTTTTATTTAATAACCATCTATTTTCTTAAAACAATTAGAGTTAAAAAGGGTTAATTGAAATCATAAATGTTTAGCAGTCATAATTGACCATATTAATTAATTAAATTCATTATTTTTTATCTAAGGCGTATTGGTTGAGATAAAAAATTAGTATCACGGGCAGGGTTCGAACCCACGAACTTCCGCTCAATACGCCGCTGCTCTAACCACATGAGTCACGATATCTCAAAGAAAGGTTAATTCAGAGATACAAAGGATTAAATTGAACTTAAAAGGAGGTAATTTTAAATTAAATGAACTTATAAACTAAAAATAAATAACAACTAAAGGAAATGTGTTAAAAACTAAAGGAAATGACAGAACTAGCACTAAACACAGCGAAAAGTTCAAAGCAGACAAAATGATAGTAAACGACCAAACTTCATATTTAGTTGGTAACCTATATAGGCTATAGCTTTTCCTCGCTATACTCGATCGTTATAGGTTCAGACGTTTTCTTAAAAATGATCCAACTCGCTGTAAGATTTCATCGTTCTTTCCGAGCCGTCTCCGCGTATTAAGATGAAGACACGGCCGTGTATCAGAGACGCGTAGGGTGTCCCAACTATTTTTGAAACGCTAGGAAAGATCAGGAAGCCGTGAAATTGGATAAGGAAACAAAATCAGCCCTGTTGGCGTTAGACCTAACGACTGAGGGCATAAAACAGAACAGAAATCTGGATTCTTGTTTATTTTACGTTCCTAGGCACACATCAAAGTCATCATATCACAAATCATGGTGTCCCAAATTTTACAAAAAATTGAGGTAACACGTGACGACAATTCTTTTAACACTTTCTGTTCAATCGCACTCTTTCTCAATAACAATTTTTGCGATTCCCTAGCCAACAAGTGCAAGTAATATTCTTTTAGAAATTTGGTCATTACAATTTTGTTTTCGCTTGTTTTGGTTTGGCTTCGGTATGTGCTTTTTGTAAACATTTAATTGGGGCTTATCTGTGGTTTATAACTGCTTTCATAGATTTTGTGTAGATGGATAGAATCGATTTCTTGAACTGCTGTGTGTTTTCAACGTCATGTGTTTAAAGTGTTTGTTTTATGCGTAAGTGTGCCATTCATGTGGGTTGAGAGTGCCAGTCACTCTGTCAACCAGCCAGAATTGTTCTATAGCTAGTTTTTCTTCTGTATTCATGTGATCGTCCTGATTTTTGCCAAGTTAATATGGTTTTTGGTTTTGTCTTTATTTCTTTGATTTGATAATTCTAATATTTCTTCATGGCTGACTGGTGTCGTGTTTATGTGTTTATGTGAATCACTAATGTTTTTGATAATGCATAAGGCTCGGTGGCTCTCCACTTTTACGAGGCACTCATTAATTTCTAAGTCATTAAATAACGATGTGGGGAATAATGCATGCCCAGATTGAACATTTTTTACTGGAACTTGTATTTCTTGTTCACTTTTTGCTTGTATTTGATCAATTTTTGGTGTTTCCTGTGGGGGTATCAAGGTAAAAGATTTGTATATCAGTGTCAGGCGTAGTTAATTTATTTTCTTTAAAATCAATGCGAGCATTGAGCTTTTTAAGAGTATCCAATCCTATCAACATATCAAACTGGTCGTGAAATTTAAATAATCGAAACTTTAATTTTAAATTGTTTATATTAAACAATTCGTCGCAAGATACAATTGTGCTGAATTTTCCCTGTTGATGTCGCGTGTGAAGTAATTCTGAATGGGTCTTCCTTATGTTATCTTTAAAGTGTTTGAATGCTATGTTAGGCGTAATAAATGATGTAGTACTTCCGGTATCTAATAACATTTTTAAATTGTACTTAGGTAATTTGATGTACGGAAGACGAATTTTGTCCCAGTATTTACTATTACAATATTTATTTGTGTTATAATTTCCGCTTTTCGCAATTTCAAATTGAGCGCCATTAAAAAACCAGCTTCTCATTGGAACGTCGCGTTGGCGGGGGTATCGGCGGGTTCACTTTTGCAATTCATGTCTAGAGACGTGATTGTGGGGATCCTTCAACCTGATGATGAGCTAAATGGCTCGAAATCCGGATCGATACAAAACAACTAATTGTGAGTAGGAACTATCTTTTTAAAAAAAGGACTCTAAAAAATGAGTCGAATTTTTAGTGGAAAAGTCATCTGAAGATTGAAAATCATCAGTTTGTTGATTAATTGAGGTGATTTTTCTCTCATGTGATTAAGTTCTTCCGTTTTATAATTAGGCGCGTGTTAACCGTATTTGAAATTCTGTCGTGTAAAGTAATTGTTCGGATGTCTGTTTCTTTGCCAGCTTTGAGTCGTTTGTGTTGACATCGGTTTTGTGTTTTGTGTATTGGTTATTGGCATTCTAGGTGCAAATTTTCCTTGGGGGTTAAAGGGTCTTTGTGTTATATTCACAAATTTGTGTTAAAAAATTTCCTGGGATGAGGATTCTGAAATGTTTTTAAAGGTTTTAAATGACTGTGTGTGTGGTTCATAATTCATGTATTGGAAGTCATTAACCAGCAATCTTTCAATTTGCAACAGAGTTTCCGGGTTCCTGGTCGCTAAGTTGTTTCGTAAAGGATCTTTCAGCGAACTTATGAAATTGTTGCATATTACTAATTCTCTACTAATTGACTCTCAACACGACACGCAAGAATGGCACAATTACACAGAAGACAAACACTTTGAGCCCTGAAGATGATCTCAATAAAGATCGAAACGTTGGCACGATAAAGAAAATGTTCTGAGTAATTATCGATTAACAGTCACTAATCACCACACACTTATTTATTTACTTTCAATTGTTCCCAGATAGTGAACTGAATATTTCTCATAGTCTCGTTAGCTTTGTCTGTCAATTTGTTTCTTATGTGTAAGAACACTAATTGTCACTGTAAAATTGAATCATTTTGTACACTGCTCAATAAAGTGTTTTTTTCTTCCCCTTCTATAATAAATTGGGCCAAAGTTTTAGGATTACCATTATAAGTAGGTATAGCATCTAGTATTAGTTTCAAATTTGACGAATTTGCCATTTTTAAAATAAAATTATTATTACAATTTTTATTTTCTTAAAATAATAATTTTAATTGAAGTTATTGTATGTGTGTGTGTGTGTGTGTGTGTGTGTGTGTTTATTAATATATTCTTATAATTATTATAATATGTTGTCATAAAATTAATATCGACTCGTATGATTACAAAGAGTGCCATGTCCAATTCTAGATCTTCTTTCTTCCTTAGACTGAAGTACATGTAGGTTGATGAAGACGGCAAATTAACCGTTGATACAGTTGGTTTCAATATTCTCTTGAACACCTTTGCCGTCCTACCGACATCGCCAATTATGGATAATAATTCAAGATCTTCCTTTTTAAAAATGTTTATTTTAAAAGTAGTAGCTCCGCCGGTATACATTTGAGGAGGCGTACACAGAATCTAATACAATTACCCTCGGTCCATTATTAAGTCCCCTCGAGTTAAGGGGGGATAAAAATGCAATTGCGCTTAATCGACATCTGATAAGCCGAGTGCATTTTTCTGTAAAAGAAACGCTATAAATAATATTGTTTATAATATANTATAAAATCTTTGCGTATACATGAGAGTGATAGTTTGTCTTTAATTGTGTTAATTTATTCATATTTTAAAAACCCAGGGGAAAAAGAACATTGATCACAACAAATAAATATCAAAACTATATAAAATGAATTAATATTAAGTATTATCTCTGTTAACCTTTTCAGTACACTTATTAAATGTTTAAACGAAATTCATTAAAACGAGTGTGAATTTATACGATTTTTGATTTGGCATTTACATGAAAAATTAACACATACATAGAAGTTCAATTTATTTATTTTTGTTAGATTCAACATAATTTGTTTATATTTTATTAAGTATATTTAATTATACTACTCTTGTAATTTATTTTTAGTTATAGCTACATAAAACCTTTTACTATGATGTATATCATTTTCCTACTAATTTCTTTGTCAGTTTTTCCAGATTTGTTATGATTAGATATAAAAGTTAAGACGGTAACAAACTATCTGTTTTCTTTATCCTATTGCTACCTCATTGTGTCTTTGGACCTCGTCAATTGTGGCTAAAATAACCAAAATAACAATCATAAAACACATAAAACAGAAATAGAAGAATATCAGAAATAGAAAGATAACACATAATTAGACTGGTTAGCATTCACACATGTACTCGATATTTCTCCGGGTGACTGGAGATAAGCGACTCCATTAGCGCCAATAAATTGCATTATAACGTAACAATTCATTCACACTATCCCAGAGTATAAGATGTCTCTGGGGGGGGATTGGACTTAAACCCATACATTCACGCTTATAAATAACATCCGCACACCACAACTCATTCCTACTACCACAGAGTACTATTTGTACTATAATAATAATAGCTCACACTCCGCGGACCTTTCCGGCCACACTCGTCCGCGACGATCTGGCGAACTTGCCCAAATCGTGTACTCCGCCATACCTCTACAAGGCTAAGTTTCCTTGAACTTAGAAATAGATACGCCGGTTTTCGTCTGTTTTTACAGACAGGTGCAAGACTGGCAATGGTGTTGCCGTGTGCCATGTATAAGCTAGGGAGTAGCCACCTTCTGGTCATTGCCCCCTCATTGCAAACTACACACGGCTGAGCTTTATGGGATTGGAACACTCTCGAGGTGGGGCCTTCCTCGTTTGTACCGACTCTCTGAGCGCTGTCTGGGCTATACGAGACAAGTTCTCTGTGGGCCCTCTCGTCGTTCTCTTGTTAGAGAAATACGCGGAGCTGTACCGTAGCCTCTCGGAAAAACGGTAGTTGTTGTCCGGGTTCCCGGACACGTCAGCCTGGATGGTAAAAAACGTGGGACCCTCAGGATCGGATCATTGCGAACAGGCCCTCTGACGCTAAGCATGCAGAAAAACATGATAAAAGAAAGATGACAACGTCAGTGGTCGGAGAGCCTCTTGCGAGTCAAGAGCACGACAGGTAGATGGTCCTTAAAGGACCTGAGCAGGAGACGAGTGATCGACCTCACCCGATTGAGGATTGGCCAAACGCGGTTGACACACTGGCACCTACTTTAGAGCCAAAGCCCGCGCAGGTGCCCCTTATGCGGAGAAAGGTTGCTCGATGTGTCCCACATACAGAGAGCGTTGTGTTTTGTATGAGTGAGTGTAGTGAGTGTATTTATTAGAGTGAATGGGGAGGGGCTGTAGGTGGAATAGCATCCCCATCGCCACTCGAGCTGTGTACGTGACTTGGGTCGATGGCGGAATATTTATAAAAGTATCTCATCGACCCCAATTGGATTGGTTTGTTCGCCAAATAGAATGAATGCAATGTATATAGGTGTAAATGTATTCGTCTTATTTAAAAAAAAATCTAAAAAATTGCGAAAACTGTTTAAATATAGGTTCATAACTTCAGATATTGAAAAAAAATCACGTAGAATATTTAAAAACAAATAAATTATCCGATGGCTCCATCAAACTTTTAACCAATTAGTTATTTAGTCCCAGGCTTAACTATGGAAAATAAACACCGGGCAAAATTTGTTAGGTTTACAAACGATTGAAAACGGAAACTTTTGCTGAATATTTACCGCACTGAGAGCATCGAGTGAATAATTTATCGCTTTCAAATTCCACAGGGTGAGATTGTTGGCTGAAACCGTTTAGCATACACGGTTCAATTTCATTATCAAGTAAAAAACTTTAATGCGCGTTTTCAAAATGCCAAAGTTCATTTCGAGTTGTCAATAAGTCAGAATCGATCCTACGTCAATAGATACAAGAAATGTTTGCCAATTTCACATATTTTAACGGAGAGCGGTTTTAATTAGTAAAGAAACATTTAGTTTCAACGTAGGATCGTTCCATATTCAATTTCTACATGGCAGCACGTTTTTAATATATTATGTATTTCATGGCAGAGATGATAAATTAAACGGGTCGACGTGGCGTAGCAATAACGTTTAATAAAGTTAGAGTACTCAACATGTTCTGAGCATTCTGAACCATATGCACACGTTAGAATCTGGCTATAAAGAAATTTTATAACAAGCCAATCATAAATTGTTAATAAATTTTCTAATTCGACTGTAACATACTCAAAAAAGATAAACCTCAAAAATAAAAATAAGGAAACAAAAATATGAACAGTGTTGTACTGCGAAGCTTTAACATTCAAATCGTTCCTATCCAGAAATTATTTTGAATAATATTGATAGTTAAAAATATACTGTTGAGAGTGAAATATTTATGAGCACTCCGGAGGCACAGTGGGGGCTCCATTGCTTTTTATTGCTTTCTTCTGTCAAATTAACCCTTTTACATTTCAAAAATTTTTTAAATTTCAAATTAATCCTTTATAATGTCAAGTATACCTTTTATTAAGTACCAATTAACTATTTGTAATTTTAAATTAACTGTTTTGTATTTCGAACGAACCTTTTCAATTTCAAAATTATCCTGTCCTTAGAAGTAAAACACCATTGGAGATGATATGTAATTTGATGTAATTGATATGTAATTGTGTAAACTAAAATTTCTGCATACTTGCGAATTTAGGCTTAAAATAAAAAAAAATTGGGATCTTTGATGTTCGAGTGAAAACTAATTAAAATTAATAACTATTTAAAATTATATAAAATAAGATATATAAAAGTATCTTAATTTAATAGAGAATTTCTCAAAAATATAAAATGGGCCTTTGTATAAACTACTGGGCAACGAAATTATATACAAATTAAAAGCTACATAAAATAAATTACAAAAAATGATACTTCAATTGCTTCGAAATTCATTTTTTGAAATGCATTACCTGTTGGGCGTGAGGGGCATCATTATGAGGATTAAGAGAGTCTTGATTCTAAATGGGCTGCAAATAGGTTAATTTGAAGTTAAAAATGGTAAATTCGAAGTTGAAAGGGATTAATTTGAAATTATAAAGGAATAATTTCAAATAAAAAGTGTTACGTTGAAATTAAAAAGGGTTAATTCGAATTTAAAAATGGTTAATTTACAGTTAATAAAATGTTCATTTGAAATTAAAAAGAATTACGCAGAAGTAAAAAACGATTAATTTCAAATTATAAAGGAATAACTTGAAATTCAGAAGGTTTCAGTTGAATTTGAAGGGTTAATACGAAGTTAAAGGAGTTAATTCGATGACGAAAACGGTTGTTTGAAATTAAAAAGGGTTGATTTAAGGTTATAAAAATGTTAATTTGAAATTTAAAAAGTTAATTTTCTGTTAAAATGGTTAATTTAAAAGGAAAAAAGTTATTAGTGATTAATTTGAAATTAAAAAGTTAAATCGAAGCTAGAAGAGTTAATTCGGTGTTGAGAAGGGTTGTTTTGAAATTAAAAAGGGTTAATTTGACGGAAATATCTATAAACATCTGACAAGCTAGTGTTTTTGAAAAAAAGCCCTTTTTTAAGCACGTTGGGTTCGAGTTAAGGACCGCTTAGAACTGCACTTGGGGAACATATTTTAAGAGAAACCGTCCAACCTTGGCACACAATATGAAGGATTATGGGACGAGGGGTATCTCGAGGACATCGATGTTCAGGTCATCTGGTTTATGTATCCACGATAATCACAGCGATTTTACATGTTTTTTGGCAATAGATCTGAAGGTTGCATTGACGATGGCCATTAATATTTAGAATCTGACAAGTAATAAAATACCTACAGACCTTATTCGGGTTGATTTCAGTCTGGATCGTTCTTTGGAGATTTTTGGTAGTCGCAGGGATCTGGATTAGCTTTGCTTTTATCACTTTGATCCACGAATTGTGAATATTTTAAAGAGGTCGTGTTTTTATTATTATTATTTATTTATTTAGAAATCGTGAGATGCGGTCTGGTGTGATGTAGGCTTCAGAAAAACATTTTCTTTATTGTGCCAACGTTTCGATCTTTATTGAGATCATCTTCAGGGCCAACATATCTACGATTGCAAAAAACCCAAGCAAAATCCTACAGCACTCGCTACCCACCATTTTGAACACCAACACAATTTCGACTTCAAAAATCCAAAAGTATTACACACAGAACAAAACAAACATAAACGTAATTTCTTAGAAATGTTTTATATCAACAGAGATAAACACAGCATTAATTACATAACAGATACATGTAAACTCAGTCGCAGCTACGCCAATATCATTAATCTAATTCAATATTGATAACATACATATATCATCACATTACATTCCACACATCAAATATTTTTCACATAGTCTAATTGTCCAACAATTTAGCTTTCATTTTCCTATTTATCCCTTTCTATATAATCCTGAAAGGATAATCTGGCCGAACCATTACTAACACATTTTTTCCCTTCGTCGGCTCTTTTCACCTTCAAAGAAGCCGACGCCTTATACAAAAATGTCTTTTCTATACCGACTTCCTTCCCCACCCCTTCAAAATCCAACGTATATAAACACAAAATAGCAAAATCTCACTGGCACTCTCAACACGACACACAAGAATGGCACGATTACACAGAAGACATACACTTTGAGTGAATAGAAATACTTTGATTGAATATATAAAAAATATATTTTGCATTGTATAATTTCACTTTTCCAAATCCAAAATGTAATTTTTATACGTCAACAATGTTTGTAAATCCCAGGCCCTGAAGATGATCTCAATAAAGATCGAAACGTTGACACGATAAAGAAAATGTTTTTCTGAAACCTACATCTCACCAGACCACATCTCACGATTTCGAAATAAATATCGATTAACGGTCACTAATCACCACACATTATTATTTATGATAAAATTGAAATAATTCTTTTCGTTAATGAGCTGTTTAATTATAAAAAATAGTACTTTTAACTGCGGAAGGTTATATAAGAGGGTGCAAATAGGTAAAGATCGTATGACACGATGTCCTGTTATTAAGGGTAATGTTACCCCTTATAACTGAAAATGAGTTTAAGAATATCTTGTTGTGAAGTGTCCTGGACGTTGAGAGTGTTCTTAAATGCTAAACGAGCCGAGCCCCCATTGTTTGAAAACAATTTACCCTCATAATATATTTCGCAGCCCTCGCCCCCGCAGAACGGACTATACATAATTCAAATGTTCAGAATATTCGTTCTGTGGGTCGGCGTGGATCGCTGAATACGGACCTTGTATATCTTGAAAGTGAACCGTTCGCCCACCGGATTTCAACACAGCCCCCCCTCGGGTTCAACCCCAACCCAGGGAATATAGAGTACTCATGGGGAGTGAATGTGACCAGACTTCTATACTTGTGGTGATATGTATAGATGTTACACACACACACACACACACACACACACACACACACACATACATATAAACTTATTATTTATTAAAAAGTTTGAGATGGAGATAAGAAGTATACTAAAGTATACCCTATTGGGCGCGAGGGTCATCATGATGAGGAGTAAGAAAGTCTTGATTCCAATAGGTATGGTTTATCTGTGTCGCTTCTGACCCAGTATGTATTAGGTAAACGGATTGGGGAATGAACTGAGCGATAATTTAATACATTTTTGCTTCAAGGGAAAATTCATGAGTATATTTTTAAGGTTAAAGAGAAATTAAGAGTTTCTTGGAAAAGTTTGCAGTTAACTGGGACATGCAAAAGGGATGGTTTTGTTGATTTGCTAAGTCAGGGCAGTGTTTACAATAAGGAGTGAGGATAGTTCGTTTGAGATGGATGATATGTGCGACACCAGTCGCAACAAAGTAATCTAATAGGTTTGGGAGATAATTGAGCTTGGAAAGCCGATAGGGGGTTGGCTAGGAAAAATAAAGGATAATTTTTTACATTTTGGAGGAGGCGTTCAATAAAATTAGCGACTCTGCTCCCCTATTGCGGATGCATGGCATTGAAATTCTCCCCTATCCATAAACTGAACATTTAACTCAATTACTTTCTGTATGGAGGGAAGGTAACGATTAAAAACAAAAAATGAGAGAGATACATATTTTTCATTATTTTTCACTTTTTAATCCATCTTAATATTGGAATGAACAATTCAAGATCAAATTCTGAGGATGAGCTTATTTACATAAAGAACATCACAATACATATATATANTAGTACTTACTCGTTGAAATATATATAAATTATAATTATAATGAATTATTCTTTTTATGTAAGATCTTAGTTGAGATGAAAAAGTTAGTGTCACGAGCGGGATTCGAACGCACGACCTTCGGCTCAATACGCCGCTGCTCTTACCACTTGAGCTATCGTGACTTCGATCCACTCGTACAGCAGATCCCCATCTCAACCAACAACCTTTGGCATTTTACCATTTTTGCCATTTTTCAAATGTCGTGTCATCAGGATTCGATTCTCAGCGACTAATGAAAATGGCCACAGCGAGCTGTTAGTGATGTGATTATTTTTTTTACCTATTATATTACTCTCGTTTATGTTTAGTGGCCTAATTGACCATATTAATTATTTCAATTAATTATTCTTTTTTACGTAAGGTCTTGGATGAGATGAAAGAATAAAAATAATAATTAATTGAAATAATTAATATGGTTAATTAGACCACTAAAAATAAATGGATTAACATAATAAGTAAAAGAAGTAATCACTTCACTAACAGCTCGCCGTGGCCATTTTCATGTTGCTAAGAATCGAATTCGTGGGTTCGAATCCCGCTTTTTAGAATATCGGCTTAGTTTTCTTATAAAACCAGGAAATCATCACAGACTGAGACGCTTAAATGGCTGCAGGCTGAAAAATACGCGTGAAAGAAAAGTTATGTAAAAACAAGAATAGGGCCGGCGACGACTTCAGATGTTCGTCGGAGCCTAAATTTCCCACATTATTATTATAAGCTAAGGGTTTATCTCGAAGTTATTTTAATAAATACTTGACCGAATTGATCAAAAAGAAATGTTGTAAGTAATCATATGAATTCGGTATCATACATACCGATATAATGAATAAATGCTAAATCAGAAGGAACACGATGGTTAAAATAAAGCCAGTTGTACTTATTTAAGAAAATGTAAGCCTGTATGGTTCGGTCATTTTGTTACTGGAAAACAAATAAGTAAAATTTATAGTAGGCATTACTTACACTTTCAGTGTTCACGTAATTTCCCACCAGGCAATCCACGGCTATGGAGGCGTCAATAATTTTAAAGCTGAAGTTCTCATTTAAACATCCTCGTACTTAAATAGTCGTGCGTTACACAACCGGCTGATTGTGAGAATGACGGCGGTTTAAAAACTAACGAAAGTGAGAATAAACGACGTCAACGGGAATAAGTTTCGGACGAGCGGATTCCAATTTAATCGAGGACTTAGTCGGAAGAATTTATTATATCGCTAGGGAGATGCAAATCAACCAACCCGTCCTTTCCTCTGGGACGACAGGGATCCTCCATATTTCCGACTGTGGAGGCGGACACTTCATGCAACGGGATTATGATATATAAATTATTTTTTCTACCTTTAATTATTTTTTATGGAAACGCACGTCGTTGAACATATTTTCGATTTTCAGAAAAACGACCTTTGGGAAGAAGAAATGTTTTTGGACATAACTTTTTACAGTCAAATAACTCTTTTAAATTTCTAATTATCCCTTTCTTTGAACCATTGAAAAAACGTGGGGGATGGAATGAAATGTTTGCATGTAAAGTAAAATTCCTGTTTATTTACGTTTTTTTTCTTTTTGTATAAAATAATTTAACCGTATGGAAATTATTTTAAGATTATAAATATCCGTCAAATTACCCGTTCTTAACTTCGAACTAATCTTTTTTTAAATCAAATTAATCCTTTTTAACATCAAATTAACCTTTTTTAACTTTAAATTAACTGTCATTTTTATCTGTTAAAAAACGTGGGAGATGGAATGAATCGTTAGCATGTAAAGTAAAATTCCTGTTTATTTACGTTTTTTCTTCTTGTATAAAATAATGTAACCGTACGGAAATTATTTTACAATAATAAATATCCGTCAAACTAACCTTTTTTAACTTCAAACTAATCTTTTTTAATTCAAATTAATCCTTTTTAACTTCAAATTAACTGTTTCTTTAAAGCATTAAAAAACTTTGAAGGTGGTTTGAAATGTTAGCATGTAGTAAAAATACAGTTTATTTACGTTTTTTAACAGAAAATAATTTGGCGCTTATAAGACAAAATAGAAATTAATTACAATTAAAATTCAAAATGATATAAAATTTCTGCATTTGACACAAAACGTAAATATAAACTAATTGTGCATATAGAAGACAGTATAATAAATAAATGTTTAACTTCAAACTAATATTTTTTATTTCAAATTAACCCTATGTAACTTGACACTATCATTAAACATTTTTAATTTCAAACTAATATCTTTTATAGATTAGATTAACCTTTTTTCTGCAAATTATCGCTTTTTCCGACAGATAATCTTGTTCACTAAACATTGTCATCTTTATATATATANTCGTCCTATGTATCCTCATAATGGACATATTTATAGATTTAGATTTCCACTTAAACGAGCCCACCTGCGGTTGTTATGTAATACAATTTCACCATGATATATTGAACCAGTTTATCCTCGATTCCAGTTCTACCTCTGCGTCCATCGACGGCCGAATGATCCCATTGTCTCTCCTTTGTTGACTATTGTCCATGCCTGCTGTAAAACATTCGCAAAGCACTGTGTAATTGTGTGTTTTGTTCCCTCGGCCGATTGTTATTATTATGAAATTGCTATTTTCATAAGGTAAATTGTTTTTGAATCAAAGGCAATCCTTCATTGGACAATAAGTTAAGCGCAGCAATGACGGCAGCAAAAAAAAAAAAAAAAAAAATGAATGGAATATCTGAAGCAAATAGATGCATATGTGTCTTTGATGTTTTTTCCACGCGTTTTTTTTCCTTCCTACAGTGAATGTATTTATTGACACGAATATATATACATATGTGTGTGTGTGTGTGTGTTTGTGTGTGTATGGATGGGCAGTGGACGGAATATCGAGTACCCCACAGACCCACCGAACTAGGTTAGTTTTCTCTTTGTTTGTTTTGTGTGGAATGAATGTATTTATTGGCACGAATGTGTGTGGGTATGGATGGGTAGCGGACGGACTTTCGAGCACCCCACAGACCCACCGAACGAGGTTAGTTTTCTCTTTGTGTGTTTTGTGTGGAATGAATGTATTTATTGACACGAATGTGTGTGGGTATGGGTGGGTTTTGTGTAGAATGAATGTATTTATTGGCTCGAAAGTGAACGTGAATGGGCGGGTAGTGCAGGAATATCGACAATTCCACAGACCCACCGATTTAGGTTAGTATTAGGCTAGGTGTTTCTTGTAGAGTGTAGGGACTGTCGTAATATTAAATGCGCCAGTGGCTCCGCATCTTTAGCTGAACATATAGAATGAGCGGTTACCGCTTGCGTGAACGTATTTATTAGTACGATAGTAATGTATGCGTGGGTTTGTCTGCGGTGGAATCTCAAGTACACCATAAACCTACCAATATAGCTTAGCATTTTAGATTCATTGTGCATATGTAAATTTTAATTGTACATAAAGTATGAATGTATTTATTAGCAAGAATGAGGGTGGGTTTTCAGCGACATATCGAGTACTCTGAAACCCGCACATTAGGCTAGGCAATGGTTGAATGTTTGGGTATGAGAGAGTTTTAGATCCTTTTCACCTCGAGTGGAGGGGCTAAAAATGTGGAAATAATCTCCCAGAAACGTTACGAGAAAGATCGCCACACTTCCTACAGGAGAGCAATCTTGTAGCAATTAGTAAAAAAAATTTTTTTTTCCTTTAAACATGAGGTGGAAAAAGAAATGCGAGGTGCCGGCAATAGTTTAGTCAGCTAGTCGGCCGTAAAAAAAAATATCAAGAAAACTATAAATTTCTATTTTTTATTATTTATTTATATATATTTTTTTTAAATTTTTTGGGAAGGTATTTCATCTACGAGGTTATATGAACCCTCGAGGTGCCGGTGTTTTTGAAAAAAGCCTATTTGTAAATATGTCGGGTTGGAATGCGGGGCCGCTGGATTCGAACCCGGGACCTTTACTTTAAATTGATGAGCGCAGTGTCAACGACCAATGGTTGAATGTTTGGGTATGAGACAGTTTTAGATCCTTTTCACCTCGAGTGGAGGGGCTAAAAATGTGGAAATAATCTCCCGGAAACGTTACCAGAAAGATCGCCACCCTTCCTACAGGAGAGCAATATTGTAGCAATTAGTAAAAAAAAACAATTTTTTTCCTTTCAACATGAGGTGGAAAAAGAAATGCGAGGTGCCGGCAATAGTTTAGTCAGCTAGTCGGCCGTAAAAAAAAATATCAAGAAAACTATAAATTTCTATTTTTTATTATTTATTTATATATATTTTTTTTAAATTTTTTGGGAAGGTATTTCATCTACGAGGTTATATGAACCCTCGAGGTGCCGGTGTTTTTGAAAAAAGACTATTTGTAAATATGTCGGGTTGGAATGCGGGGCCGCTGGATTCGAACCCGGGACCTTTACTTTAAATTGATGAGCGCAGTGTCAACGACTCTGGCCATTGACGGCTAAAATTGGTATATTTTAAATTCGCGGACAGTTTCAGTTTTTCCTAGGGATCAAATTGTAAAAAGTTTAAGTGTAGCGGATAATTACATGAGACCGTCGGTTATAGAATCAATATTTCCTTCATAGTCCAAAGTTTGACTAAAAGGTCTTGTGCCGCCCCTATTACATTGACATGAAGCAAATGTTATACAGTCACGTAAGACCGCAATGAAATTCCGTTTTAAACTAATATCGCCTGAAACTTCTGTGTCCCTATTGACATTAATTGTATTTGTGCTCATTCTCTTGCGTCAGTGTTGATTTTTGATTGTTAATTTTTAATTAATTCCCTCGATCTCAAATTATGTATATTGCCGGACTTAAAGTTTTGTAATGACTCTTTACCGTTAATAAACTCGAGTGGGCCTTGAGATGAAACGCTCAGTTGAACGTAAAGCCTTCCCTCGATTCTTTTCTTTTATATTTCCTCCCTAATCAAAGAAAATTATTACTCAGGGATATTAAATTACGTTTAATTAAATTTAACCCACGTAAGAATTACAGCTGGATTGGATTTATACCAGGAGAAGGAATTTTATATAAAAAGGAAAAATAAGGGAAAAAGCATTCGAGCCAGTTTGAAACGACAAAAACCATAAACAAATATAAAGCATGCTGATGTTATATTAAATATAAATGAGTAAATGACTTTGCAATTGACAGATTGGCCTTGCCTTGAACGAACGGGTGAAAATATACTCAGTAAATAACATATGAGCCAAATTCTTTTAATTTTCCAATGACAAGTTTGACATGGTCCCATAGATTGCAAGTGTATAAATGATTTTTCGTTCATACCAAAACCAAAGTTTTAAAACGATTTTTTCTGCTCTTGTAATGCATATATTACGAGGTTATATATCATTTGATTGATTTTATATCTATGTTTGGAAAATGATATACAGAACATTATTAAATAAGATTCTATATAAAAAGGTGGGAAAACAAAAACTCGCTTCCTGTAAAATAGGCGAAAAACGATTTTGTTAAAGAAAAGTCTAAATTCCATTTAAAACCTTTATTTTTTTTAAATATGTTACAATATCAGGCATACTGATGTAGACGAGAGTTGGCCTTTATTACAAAAATAATATCCAATAGCAATAATAATAGTATACACTCATAGAGAAAATAAAACAAATTTATCCTCCCATTCATACAATAAAATACGATAATAATAATAATAATAATAAAAAAGGGGGCGTTGGTGGCCGCAACGGTTTAAACGTAAAGGTCCTGGGTTCGAATCCAGCAGCCCTGCATTCGAACCCGACATACTTGAAGATTTTTTTCAAAAACACCGACACCCCGAGGGTTGTTATAACTTTCGCTGTTGCGAACCCTCGTTAAAAACAAAAATAATAATAATAATAAATATTTATAGTATTATAAAGAGTTTGCAATGAAAAGATTTTATGGAAAATAAAAAAATTCTCTCAAACTATCGTCATTGGAAAAACAAAAAATCTGTCCAAGTATGTATATCTATACATTTTTTTAAGTAAAGGTAATGTTCATTTTCTGCATCCGTAAAACCTCAAAATACCAATTCTGTGGAAAATAAAAATTAAATATTTTGAATTTGATTTATTTTCTGATGATTTTTTTTGTTTAAGCAAAGTATGATAAAAAACGTATTTTTTTTAGCAAGGAGCAACGTCGAATTTGATTTTCTGCGTCCCGAGAAAACCCTTGATTGAAATTTTTTCCCAAACAATAAACAAAATATTTCAATTTCTCAAATTTTCTCCTTCCCAAACCTTTGATTTTATTTTGAAAAGTGCATAAGTGAGTAACTTTGAAACAGGAAAATTTACAAACTTAGCCCACATTTGATGCCACACGTATTGGCACAAATTTGGCCTCTATAAATAAATGAAAACCGGACACAAAAATATTAAACATTAATGACGTTGAATTATTTTCATCCTTATTTTCTTTGCTTGTAATAATGGCAGAATCTGAAAGAATAATAATCCCACTTTTCAACGGTTGTCTCTAGGTTGAATTTGGATAAAATAGAGAAAAGTTCCGAATTTTTAATTTTAAAACAGGACATCGGTGAGAAAAAAATTGGATCAATCAAAAACGTCAATTATTTGTTCGTTATAAATTTGTATTCAACGGTCTTAAAGGGTGCTTAAAACGAATTTAAAAATATTTGTTTGTGCATAAATGTTTTTTGGCCTTTTTTACCGTAAGCCTGAAACTTGCATATCTATTCATATTTATTGCGCTCCTGGATATTATTCATTTATCCTAGATTTAAAAAATCGATTAAAATGTAATAGCCTATTTTTTATTTCCAAAAAATTGACAGGGTGTTGGGATACTCGTGTTACAAACTTTACCAATTGATTCTACATTTAAAATGGAACCAAAACGTCGTAATTTACTATGGTCCGAATATCAGCAGTTTCGGGGTTATTCCACGTTTTCTGATTTTTTAAGATTTCACGACTTTGCTTCAAATAAACAATGATAACTCCAAAAACTAAAAAGATTTGTCCAAATCTGTTGATACCATTGAAAACTACATTAAAATTCCAATAAGATGTGATCAATACTAAACTTGTAAACCTTCGTGAAATAAGCGTTTTAGTAGCGAGAGCTTCCAAAAATATTTTTTTTTTCAAAGTTGAAAAACTTACTATGGTAATTTTAACCTACTACTTCAAAACCTTGTGACCAGTTCAGTCTATCTAATACTTTGCTGAATATTTGAATAAAAAACATGGCAAGAAAATTATAGGAATCAAATAAACACCATGATTATGTGTTCGTAGGTTCATAATTCACAACAATACGCCTCACCTTTGAATTCAATTGAAAGTTCATTTCATTTCCATGTGCAATAATTTTCATTAGAGTCGTAACCAGTTATTATTTATTGTTAATAACGGCCGATAAATAATCGAAACCATATATTGCTTGTTGTTGTGCCCAGTGTAAATAGACAGGAGAAATTCAAATTCGTACTCACAAATTTAAAGATGCTATTTTGTAAAATCATATGGCTTCAAAATTTGTGCGTTCCGACTGAAAAAGGAAAACGAACAGAAACTTCTTATTATTGTCAAACTAGGTTTATAAAAAATTGACAAATATGCAACATAGATAGGTTTATAGACGGATTTTCATCCAATTTTCGATAATTTTGTCCTAGATTTAAAAAAATAACCCAATCGTGTTGTAAAAAAAAAATTGGCCTGCGGTTGAACGCTGATTGGACAGAAAGAATAGAAAACCAGATTGCAGATTATCGACACATTCATCATTCACATTATCTCACCAGCCATTTTTTTAAATTTTAAATTGAACTTACTATGAGAAGTTACGGACTTGGGATCATCAATCTTAATAAAAATTTATTTTGTGACACTAGATCGAAAAATAATAGACACGTGACCAAGCGATCTTTCCTTTGAGCCCCCAAGTAGCTGAAAAAACATTTTTAACTAATTCAAATCTTATTTTTTTAAATATTGTTATCTGCCTTTGTAGTGCGTATATTTTTTTGATATGTAGGATATTTAAGGATATAGTTGGGGATGAGCCCCTTCGTAAATAATATTCACCATACAAACCCACAATACTTGATAGCCCTCGGGGTAATTGGAGATCAGCCCCCATTCACGCTAATAAATTACATTCACACTACCCTAGAATGCTCGACATTCCTCTGGATAATTTGGGATAAAATCCTCCATTCACGCTAGTAAATACGTTCACACTACTCAAGAGTACTCTATATTACTGAGGTTAATTGGGGTAACTCTAATTACTCCTCCAATCAGACTAAATTATATTCACTCTACCCAACAGTACTCGAGAGAAATTTGGATTATCCTTGGATTGTTTTTATTTGCTTAGCTTTTTAAAGATTATAAATTAATCCAATCTATTATATAAGATTATTCTTGGTTTAATAGGAATAAGCTGTGCATTCACGCTAATAAATAAATACATTCGATCCAATAAATACCACTGTTAATCACAAATAATTAAAGTTTCAAAGGTACAATTTAAAAATATTTATGGCCTTGAGATATTGGATCATGTTGTCATCACGGAAATCTGTTAGAACCTAGCTAATAGCTGAATTCATGATTATAATAATCTTGAAATATATGGAAAACTATGTCTGAAAAGTAAGGTCTTTTTCTTGGCTCTTAGGGGCCATTGGGAAAATACATAAAAATCTCTAATATTTTAAAACCTGGTTGTCAATTGGCCGGTACTTCCAGCAAATTTCCACCCAAAATTTCATCTCGACCTTATTCACTCAATATTAAACTATAATCAACATAAATTTTACGAAGTTTAAACTCAGGGAAATAAATGAACCAATCACCCGAGAACAATGTTATTTATGAGCAGATCCCGTTGAAAGAGGGAAAAATTGGAATCGATTATTTAATTTTCTCCTCATAATTGAAATTCCATCCCTGGTGGAATCTAGAGAGTTTGCGTCAATTAGGCAGTTTATGCGACACTGTCCGCAAGATGAAGGAAATTAATTAACAAATTTCATCCGAATTATGCATCAATTCTCATGAAAATCCCGTGTCTCACGTCGGCTGCAAATAAAAAACAAATGACAATTACAGGTAATCGTGTAGTAAATTCAAATTATTTGCTTTCCAACCCTGAAAGATTTAAAAAACTCCGTAACAAGCGTTTCACACGATTGAAAAGGTTCTGGTCGTTTTACAAAACCGAAATAAATTAAAAATCATCTCAAAAGTAATTGAAATCCAAGTGGAAAAAGTACTTTCACCTCTATACTATTCCTGGATAACTCAACGGCAGAATAACACTAAAGGGGGGCGTCGGTGGCCGCAACGGTTTAGGCGTTGACACGGTGCACATTACTGTAAGGTAAAGGTCCTGGGTTCGAATCCAGCGGTCCTGCATTCGAACCCGACATACTTAAAAATGGGCTTTTTCTCAAAAACACAGGCACCCCGAGGGTTGATATGACCTATGCTGTTGTGAACCCACGTAAAAAAAAAAAAATACGCTAAAAAAAATTATTTGAATATGAACCAAAATAATTTTATGTGACAACTCTGTTATCTCCGATTTCATTTGCATCGGAGCATTATAGCAGCACTAAATAAATATAACGTACACCAACACCTCATAGGGTGGGTGAAAATCTACCTAGAGGGTCGGATGGTAAATATGTGCTTAGGTAGCAGTACTCTGAGAATCAGGGTCACAGGAGGCTGTCCACAAGGAGGTTGTTTATCCCCTCTACTGTGGTTAATAACAGTAAATAGGTTATTAGAGCTTCTGAATAACTCAGGCTTTTATAGCCAATTATTTCCAGACGATGGTAGCATAATGATCACGGGTAAGGATCCTCTGACTCTATAACTACTGATGAAGGAGGCGATGAGGTTTCTAACCGGATGGTGAGGTGACAAAGGTCTTTCGATAAATCCTGCTAAACTGGAACTGATAATGTTCAGCAGGAGAAGATCAATAGGCAATTTTAAAAACCCAAAATGTCAGGGTATCGAATTAAAATTAAAGGATTCAATCAAATTCCTTGGGATAACGCTAGATAGGAAACTTGATTGGAAAGGCCACATTAAAAATATACATAGGAAAGGCACTATATCAATGGTGCAGTGTAGGAGAATCGTTGGTAGAACATGGGGTATTAAACCATGGGTGGCCAAATGGATATACACCGCGATCATACTACCAAGATTTCTATTTGCAGCCCTAGTTTGGTGGAAAGGACTAGAAAATAAAGGGGCTATTAACAAGCTATCATTTCAAAGATTAGGTTGTATGATGATGACGGGAGCATTTCCCACTACACCTACCCTAGCACTAGAAATAATAACCAATACTACACCTCTACACATAGAGGTCAAGGTTAAAAGACTAACCAGCTGCTATAGATTAATTAGTGAAGGCAGCTGGAACCATAAGGGAAATAATATAAGACACTCGAAAATTCTACATTTCTTGAGTAAGGTCAACAACCAACTACTGGGTGTAAGCGATAAAATTGTGAAAACACCTTTAGGGAAAATGTACTTTCAGGTAGTTACTCCCTGGGACTATAACTATAGGCCTGATGATGACCATCGTAGCCTAGACTGCTTCACCGATGGCTCACTCATTAAGGATAAGGGAAGCGGTACTGGAATACCTACCATATGGAATACACATACCTAAATTAGGGATCAGCATCTCCTCCCCTCTTGGTAATAACACCTCGGTCTTTCAGGCAGAGGTCTGGGCCATCAATGTTTGCTGCAGAACACTTATGGATAACAAGATTAAGGGAAAAGATATTAAAATTTTTTCCGACAGTCAGGCCAGTCTGAACACATTACAAAAAGAACTATCACATCTTGACTGGTAGAGGAAACCGTTGAACTCATTAATAGGATTATTACCAGGTATGAGAATAGGGTAACCCTCATATGGATACCTGCTCATAAGGGGCACTATGGCAATGAGGAGGCGGATAGCCTGGCCAAGGAAGGATCAAATACTGCGTTTGTCGGGCCACAACCGGTATTACCCCACTCTTTAAGCACAGCGAAAGAGAGTATAAGTTGCTGGGGCATTAAACAATTCCTTAAGGAATGGAATATGTCCCTCGGATGCAGGCAATCGAAGGAGTTTCTGAAGGAAATCAAATCTAAAGAAGCGAAATGGTTACTCTCTAACTCTAGGAGGGGAATAAGGAGGCTGATAGGTACCCAACGGGCCATTGCCCCTTGAGAAGACACCTCTTCATAATGGGTACTCTACCAGACCCCTTCTGCCGCTTCTGCGAAACAAAAGAAGAAACGGCTCCACACTACCTTGCAGAATGCGATAGGTATGCTAGGGAAAGATTTGATACTTTCGAAGGAGAGGACATAACCAAAACACTCCCCAGGATAAAATGGTCCACAATCCTGGGGTTTGTGAATTGGTCCAAAAGGTTTGTGCAGGACTCGTGAGCCGACCAGGTCCCGGACCTTTTAGGGATGATATATATATATCTCCAATTTCTGAATTGGCGATAATTTTAGTTCTGAAGTAAGGATGATATATTCAATTAGTGACTCGGCCAATTGAAAATATATTCCCTCGATGGTGGGCGTTCAAAGATAGACAGTAATCAAAGTTTCAATATTGAAAAAAACATGCTTTAAACTGACAAGCAGTAAAACCCAATTATATTCGTTTTAGATAACAAAATGAATCACTGATTGAAACATGTTAACCCGGGTAAGTAAAGAGGAGATGTGGACGATCTCAAAAAGAGCGGGATTCATGACTAAAGAACCTCAATCCCAAACCACTTTTTAGGGTCAACTACAAGAATTGTGTCATGAAAAATCTAAAATGAAGTTAAACGGGCAAAACATTGCATATCATCAGATAGCCAAGGGGCCATAGTAGCGCTTAAAAATATCAGAGCCAATATAGTCGATGAATCTCATCTGAGGTGCCAGGATAGAAATTTTTGGAATTGGAAAAGAATTTTGGTAGTGAATACGCTGACAAATTTGCTAAAGGTGTTACACCCAAAATTATTTAGGGTCAGAGCAAAATTATCCCGGTAGCTCTTCGGGAGTGGTGGGGGGTTAAGAAGGGAGGGACAATTTACAAAATAAAAAAAAGAAATATTAAAGGCCAAATAAATATTGGTGAGTTGGGTGCCACCCCATTTTATGCCTCTAGAGTAATGGGGAACTCCTCTAACTAAAAGTATATTCTTGTTCATATTCTAAATAAATTTGATAAAAATAAATAAATATATGAGAGGAAAGTAGTATAATATTTTCTATAAAAAAAAGATTTACTTTATTCCATGGCGGACACTCGCCAGGGGGGGGGGCTGCAAGACCAATTATAGGATGAACAACTTATAAAAGTGATAAGAACATAGGCTCTTCTATACAAGAATGTTAAAAAAAGTCAGAAGTGCACAAACTCCAGAAAAAAAAGATGTAGTAAATTCATGATTGAAAAAACCCCCAACCCAATAGGGAAGACCCTAACCAATATATTTTAGGCTTTATTAGTACACGCTATTGAATGGTTGAATAAGATGCTTTATTACAATAGAAAATTTTTACATGATATATAGTTTCCAAAGCGTGAATAACAATGGCCGCGGCCGTCTGTCGAGTTGCTGCCAAATTAAAAAATTAATTTTAATATTAATATTGTATAAATTTTTTCTCTTTCTTTCCCTTTTTTATCAACATAAAAAGAATTCACTAAAATTAGTAATAACTACACATATGTACCAGTTAATGAATGTAGCTTCTTCTTATTATTATAACTTTTAAACCTAGTATTAACATACACTTTTTAATAATTCAAATTTGCAATCATATATTTTCTACATTCCAAAGGTCGTGCGAGAAATGTTATTGTATGAACCCCATAAATTCCGCCATTAAGGATATTTACTACCTCGGTTGTGTCTAATTGCGGTTTACCTAAATATATTTTTCTGAACTCGTCCAGCACTGGACTATTCCTCAGAAAGTGCACAGTGTCCTGTGGAACATTGAAGCATAAATATTAATATTTTTGTTTATATATTGATTACATTGGTCTAAGTCTAAACTTACTTATAATCTAATGGTAACCATTATCCCTAGTCTATCTCCATATCATTCTTTAGTTTCATCTCTAGATATTTTAGAAACTGAGCGTTATTAGAGTACTTATTTCAATGTGTGGTGTTTAGTGACCGTTAATTAATTATTATTTGGAGGTCGTGAGGTGCGGTCTGGTGTGACGTACGTTTTGGAAAAACTATTTCTGTATCGTGCCAACGTTTCGATCTTTATTGACATCATCTTCCGGGTCTCGGATTTATAAACATTGTTTAAACTTTACAAATATTTGATTTAATCTAAAATTTTCTAGCATTGTATAAATTCATTTTTTTCACAGCCTACATGTGTTTGTAAAGTTTAAACTATGTTTATAAATCCCAGGCCCTGAAGATGATCTCAATAAAGATCGAAACGTTGGCATGATAAAGAAAATCTTTTTCTAAAACCTATGTCACACCAGATCGCACCTCACAATCTCCAAATACAGATAATGTATTCTTTCGACAGAATTTAAACCATGATATTTGTATTATTATTATCTCATTGGCGAGGAAATTTGTTAATCTACACTCTATTAAAACCCGTTTTATGTAAAATCTTAAATGAAGTTTTACTGACAAAAAATTTCATACAGTTAGACAGTCATGGAGCCTTAGAAACATTAGCAGTTAAAAATTTCACACCCAAAATTGTCGATAAATATATCAAAAACGTCCAAAACATGCGAAATCTTAACACCTAATCTTAGTGAATTTTGGTAGTGAACAGACAGGCCAGATGGTATATCATTATAGCAAGATCAATTTGTTTTTAAAGGGGCTTCCGATAGCTCGGTCATTTAACCCCGAGCGCATGCGAAATATTACAACACCCATTCAATACGCATTCACACAAAATAAATACATTCATACCCATAACATTGCATTCATTTTATTTGGTAGATGGAGTACTCAATATTGCTTCATCGACCAGCATACAATAACAAACTAATCTAATTGTGGCCGATGGGTACTTTTATTCCGCCGTCGATCGAAATCACGAACACAGCTCGAGGTGCGATGGTGATACTATTCCACCAACAGCCCCTCCCCACTCACTCTAATAACTACACTCATTCATAAAAAACGTCATTCATATATTTTGACGGTTATAAACAATAAAAAAAATCACAATTCCCCTAAACAGCAGAACATGGGAACCTGAACGATCGACCGTGTCCGAGAACCATTTTTAAATCTGGCGCCTCTATTAATATGGGACACATCGAGCAACCTTTCTCTCCATAACACTAGATAAGAAGATGAGAAGCAGACAATTTATAGCGGAACTAGGCATGGTAAATTCATAGTTAACTGGAAACCCAAACCCATTAGCGTAGTCAGTCACAAATCGTGGGTTTTCAGAATGAAATAATACCATTAAGGCTTGTTACCGGAAATTCTTCAAAGAGCTTAATCTGAAGATAAAATTTCATATGATCAGCCAGCCCAATGGCCTACGAAGAACTATCACGTAAAAATATAACACCCAAAATAGTCAATGTATACACCCAACACATGGGCAATCCTAACAACGCAACGTAGGGTGCCAAGATTTATTACTCTTATTGAACTTACGTAATTAACCTAATGATGGTAGATTAGGTGGTAGCTGAAAATCAAAAACCCAAAAAGTTAAATGTTAGTGAAAACCTGATGGAAGATAAGAGAAGAATCAAGTAGAAATCATGTTCATAGTCTAATGCCTTATAAATGATCATAATCAGAGAAAGGCGAATGATTTTTTTTCTCTTAAGAAGTTTATAGAATAAGATAAAGTAAGTTAATCCTATCTAATGCTCGTAATTATACAAAAGCTATTTTGCTTTGGGAAGGGAAGAGATTTGGGAAATTCGGTCAGCCCGTTCAGAGGAGACAATTAGGCTTTTCCCGAGGTTCACCACATCTATTGCAACTTAATCTTTGGACCGTGGCCAGGAGGGTGTTGGTCTGGGATTATTACAGACTCGACTGAGGCTTTGTTTTTTTCCCAATGGAAGATACTACCTATAGGAAAGGTCTAGTCGTTTCTTTTCGCTACATGTAAATGAAAGGTCTGTTTTTTATCGTCGTAGTTTTACCTTTTTTCTCTAAAATAAATAGATTTTGTTAGATCTCTTCATGTGGTGTGATGTGTGATGAACTTTGGTCGTTTCAGACCACCATTATCCGCCTAGTCTCGCTGTTTCCCTCCGCCATACGCGTTTCGATATTTCTTCAAATTTGCGACAACAAAATCTAACACGCTCTAACGAAAGTATGAAGGGAGTCGAGTAAAAAAAGGTATGAATTTTTTATTGGGTCTATGGGATAAACCTGTTGTTCGGTCGTTTCAGACCACCGTGGTCCGACTAGTCTCGCTATTTTGGTCAGCCAAACGCCTGAACATTCGGTTGGTATGATTTTGTTCACTACCCAAAATTCTTTTATATCCGGGCACCCAAGATTACTATGATTTCCCTGGATGATGTCATAGATGATTTGGGTGTCCAAAAATAAAGCTATAACAGTCATTGAAGGTTTGTTGTTGTTTGTTTTGGTTTTCTTTTTTGATAAATTGTAAGATGCCAGAAGTTAATAAACAAAGAAAATTAATCAACTGTTTCATTCAAAATGCTATCTATGTACTCGAAAAGTACTAACAAATGACACGCTTCCATTCGTACCGACATACCTAACTTGTATCCTAAGGTCTAATAGACAACAACTTTTATAGATAGGGGATGTATCTATTATAAATGAGAGTATAAAGACATGTCAGATATTAACAAAAGAAATATATTGGTCTGATTTAATTAATGCGTATTTAAGAATAAAAATACACGTAAACAAAAAACAGCTGTTAAATTCTTGGCTGCCATGTTGTTTACCTACGCCCTAACGGATATTAATGAGACTACATTTTCGACCTAACACCTAACATTGGCCCTGGTAGTTAGGTCGAGCTATGTTAACTAGTCGATTCTTACAAGTCTACGTCATCATTTTTCTCGATCTAACAGGACTTAACACAAAGGTCCCTATTGTTTCTACTGTTTTTTCTAACATCATTCAAGCTTTTCTATGGCTTTAAAAGCATGTATTTCAGCCTGAAAGACCAAGATTTGGGGCTTCGTAATGGTTAGGTGATTCTTCAATTATGAATATACTACGTGTGTCTAATTCCTCTGGATTTCTTTTATTTTTCATTTCCTTTGTTTTACAGAAATTCTACGCAAGAGGAGTCTATGTGTGATCTACTTATCCTGACCATAAGTTCTTCCGCCTATACGGTCTTGCGTAACATCTGGCCTATCTGTTCAGTACCAAAATTCTTTTTTGTCGTGGTGCCTAAAATAAGGTTGTTATGATTTCCCAGGTTTTGGATGTTTTGCGTGTGTTTATCGATTAATATGGGGTTATGTTTTATCGTGCTAGTGCTTCTAAAGGCGCTTGGCTGTCAGATCTTATGAAATGAGATTTTACGAGGAAACTTCATTTTTATCCTGGCACTTAAGATTAGGTTTTTATGATTTCCATGTCTTGGGTGTTTTGGGTGTATTTATGGACTATTTTGGATGTAACGTTTTTACTTATGCTTAAAGGGCCGTTTGGTTGGCTGAACGTATATAGATTTATTTTGTCAGTTAATTAAGTAACGTAATTTAAGTTTTTTCTTGATACAAGCCTCATCGGCATGTACTCAAGCTTAAAAAACAAGTTGTCAATGAAAAAATCTATTTTGAAGTACTTTGGTTCCATTTCAGGCCCGTTGAGATTCGAACCCTGGACCTTTTTTTAGGGAACTTCTGAAATTATTACCCATTATGTTGGGTATTGTTTTATTTAAATTCATAAGCGAAAATCACTCAAAATTAAATTTAATAATTTTGCGAGGATCAGCAATGACAGGTTTGGTAGTTGTAATCGAATCAATGACATTTTTTATATTATTCAGTAACCAATGTCAAAATATTACGAATTTTTATTTAATGTACTACATTATGAAAACATGTTTTACATAACGGCTGAAATATTCAATCGCGTTGCATAAAAGGCCATGGTGTAAAAATCATATACTTGGAATAATGGACGGCACTAATCCTACGCGGTAATTACCCAACATAATGGCCGTGCTTAATGGTCTTTCTCCCCGCAGCTATTAATAAAATAAATGAAGATTTGAAAATAACGGTTCAGGTTAATAAGTAGAACTGAAGGAAACCTTATCCATAACAAATGGTTACACCCGGAGTGCTTGCCCCTTGGGAAATCGGAGAAATGTGCTTCTCTGACCGCGGTTTCCGACCAAGAAAATGCCTGTGTCTACCACGGTGGATCTAATGCTCTTAACATCACTTTATGCTCCAACGATTTAAGCATTAGTGTCCGGCAAAACAATTATCGTTACAAACATTAATATTAATGTTACTAGGCCTAGTAAGAAATAAAAATACAAAATTTAAAATACGAAAATGTGCATATCCATTGGAAAGACACTGGAACCGGAGATGGTCCTCTCCAGTTACCAATAGGAAAACAATGAATTTTGAATAATCTACGATGAAGGGTCGGGTCTGATCAAAGTTTCAGTACTACATAAATAAATGTTGAAGTGGTGAGAAGTAAAATCCAATTATATTCACTTTAGATAACAAAATAAAACAGTGATAGAATTATGTTAACCTGGATAAGTAAGTAGGAGAATTGGACGAACTATAGACATAGTAAATTCATTATTAAAGAACCCCCAACCGATTAGAGAAGCCCTACCCCCTAGTTTTTTCAGGCGGAAATACCGGTTATTAAGGCTTGTGCAATGGAAAATCTCAACTGAAGTCAGACTTCGAAAAATTTTAATACGATCAGACAGACAACAGGCTCGAAAAGCACTATCAGGTAAAAACGTCACAACCAAAATAATCGATGAATACACCTAAAAACATCAAAACTTTGAGAAATCATCCTAATCTTAGATGCCAGGATAAAAAGGAATTTTGGGTAATGAACAAGCAAAGCACGTAGGCTAAAGAATAGATAAATAAATAAATATTATAGGCCGGAGAACATCATTGGGATAACAAGATCAAAATAAACTACTCTATCCCAGAATGTGCCCACAGAATAAAAAAGGGGAATTAGACCAACTTCAAAGGGGCCGAGTAGTATTTCATGATTAAAGAACCCACAGACCGATCAGGGAAGCCACAAATCTTGGTCTTAAATCTGTTATACAGGCTTCTATCACGAAAAATTCAGACAGCTAAGAGGCCCTAGAAACAATAGAAAGTGAAAGTATCACAGCCAAAATAGTCGATGAGTACACCCAAAACAACCAGAACTTAGGCAAATACAACCTAATCTTGGGTGCCAGGTTTTATTACTTTAATTGTATTTAAGCAATTAACTTTATGATTGTACATTTTGTAATGATGAATGTGGATTTACATGAAGCATTTTTTTTTGTTTTTATATATCTTAGGTCATTTAATGCTCAGTAGATTTTCTCATTCCACTTATTTTTTAAAATTATTTTATTTGTCCCTTTATATATACTGGACATATTGGATAAATTAAAATATGATCGTATAACCTGTTTTAATACTGCGCTGCATCCGGAGGACGTGCCATAACCAACTTTCAGATGGAAATATAGAGGAGAGGCCTAGTATCTTCACGAAGAAAGGTCTCGAGAAGTAGGGTTAGGATCGGCAGGTTGGTGTGATTCTTTAGAATCGTTTTAGCAAGAAACTAGAAACTTTTAGTAGATCAGTTCGTTCACAAAATGAATGCTGTGGATAATGAGGTTAGTGACGTTGTAATGAGCATTGACGATATATCTGAGGACTTCTGATTGAAAGGATTAGATGTGCTGGATGTTGGATGACTTGGAACCATCACAGTTCCACTCGATATGTCCATAGTGGTCCCTGTAAAGTCTTGTAAGGTTAGCTTCGTTAAGACTGTCAAGACGAATTACGGTCCTAGAGTATTTGTAGTTCTTGGATTGTACGTCAGTATAGTCCTAAGAATTTGATTTGAAGGTCGATTGCTCCTTGTGGTTGTTCAGTTGAGCAGAGACTGTGATGTACACTGTGTACATTTTTCCCTGTTCAGTCTTATCCTCCAATTTTTACAGCAATCTTTGATAAGCTCCAGGTCATCTAGGATTCGTTGAAGTCGTGAGGAACGGACAGGAATAAAGTATTGTAGAAAAACATCATTTTTATTTTTTTTTTACCGACGTTTTGACCTTTATTCGGGTCAACTTCAAGGGCATAATTTGTGCTGCTATTCTTGTGGTGTCATAATGGTTTAGTGTAAAATTGTTGTCTCACAATTATAACATCCGGTTACTGAAAAACACACATATTCTAGAATGTTGGAGATCATTTGGATAGGATTCGAGTTAGTAAAAAAAAAGTTGAAGTACCATCCTCATACGTTTGAATAGTGGTGTTCGGATGTATAGGAAAATCAGTAGTGTAAATAGTATAAAGTACGAGACCAGGGATCGGAATCTTGTGGAACTTTGGAAGCGGGATCGGTTCAGTTCGTTGGCCAATGGAACGTTGAGGTAGTTTTGGTGAGATTAGTGACATAGTAAGTAGCTTGGAATATTAAACCATTGAACTTGGTGTACTGCCGAGTTCTGTGATGGGACCAGTTCTATTCTTACTTAATATCATTGGTTAACTGGCTTCGTTCAGTTTTGCCCTAGACTTTTCGCACGAGTCTTGGATGTTGCTAAGATGTTCTTGGATAGATCTCGAGTTCGAGGACTAAATGTAGTATCTCCCGCTTTGGTCGTGACAGTAGAAATGGTATAAATGTTGGGACAAAAATGCTCCCTTGTAGGGCGCCGGTTTGTGTCACACTCCCGAGATCTCATTGTCGCACCTCACTTTGAAGCAGCTGTCTGTTAGATAGGTTTTCAGGATAAGGTAATAAGGAGTGGGTAGAAAGCGATTTAGTTTATAAAGCGTATCCGATTGCCAGACCCTATCAAAAGCCTATGCTACATCTAAGCATCCAAGCAATACCCTTTACTCTCCAGGGCAGAGGAGATAATGTTGACAACTCTGAAACCTTGTTTGGTCGTGAAATGATGAGGAATAATTGTACGAGTATCTAGAATAGGAGTCTCTCAAGGGTTTTGCACATGCAGGAAAAAGGCTGATGGTTTTTTCTAAGGGGATATGTAGTTAAGTTTGAGCGCTTTAGAAATGAGAATAACGACGTATTATTTCCATAAGTGCGTGGTTCGTAGGATGAAATTATATTACGATTGAGAAAATTATGGCCTTTTGTAGGAGGTGTCGAAGTACAGTCGAGATAATGTAATCACGTCCAAAATGCTGTAAAAAATTAAACGGACTGGTAGAAATAATAGCCTTGAAATCCACGCATAATAAAGGCAGAAAATATTTTAAAAATACATATTTACTTTTTTTTCTTGGCTTTTAGTGACCATTGGGAAGAATCACCAAAAATGTCTCATTAAAATCGGGGATTCCACGTCCTTAGCTTCACCTGAGGAATATTTTTTTTCTAATTAGCTTTGATGTTTTTATATATANTATATCAAATATACAGGAAAATCGTCAGGTCAGGTAAAACTGATGATCCGACTGTTCAACAAGTCACATACCACCCCACGTACTTCACGATTTACTTTGGCTAATTATTTTACCGGAAGGAAAACTGATTTCAAGCTTCCGTCATGATGTTTTGATTATCACTCTTGTGATAATCCCTAATGTGATTCCATCTCGAATTGAATGAACTCTAGAATAAGATTTCAATTGGAATTCAAGAATTTTGGACCCTGGCCAATCAGTTTGTGATAATTCACTTGAATACTATTGATTCCTCCCTGCAAGATTGAGGAGAGGGGACCGGGCTTTTGCTCCATTAATTCCTGAGCTTCTGCAATGTCTTAATTACGACGGAGGAAAATGTGTTTAAATAAATGGCAATAAATTCGTCAGAGAGTTTTTGACAGATGGACTAGCAGCAGCAGTTAAAGCGGAAGGTGCACTTTCGACAATTACTTCCTGCTGGTTAAATTTATGAGATCTCATCTACCAAAAACCAATGCCTATTCTGACTTCTTTTTTTTTAAACAAACGATGTTCAGGTTTTTTACGGATGAAAATTTAAAGAAACCTGTTCCAACACAGCGATGATAAAAAATCGTTCGTCAACGTTTGTATTACGCAGAAAGTCTAAATTTACCTGCATGACCCCTTGACCCTTGAACGACCGTAAAGCCTAATTTTTGAATTCAGTAAGGTCATGAGAATTTATTCTCGTGTGCATATTTCCTTAAAAAAAGTCGCGTGTATTAATTGATTGATGGAATTGATAATGATGGGAGAAATAGGTTGATTTTCCGACTTCTTACTGCAAATAATATAAAGAAACTCTAACTAAGAAGAAAATGGGGTCGGAATGTATCATAAAATCAAGCCGATTTGTTGGTAATAATGCACGATTTGACATGCTTTAAGTCGTTGGGCTGGACCGTATTATATGCTAGTTCCTATGCACCGCAAATAAAGATTGAGTAGTGAATATACTGAACAATTGGTCAGAGTAACTGTAAAATCAAGATTATATGCCAAAGAATCTATAATCGGGATGAAAAGTTCAAACATACAGATATGGAGCACTTGAGGTGCCAGGCAAGTTAAATCCATGAACAAAAAACCTCCAACTTGAACCATGGAAAATCTTAAATGAAGTGGCACTAACATATAACTCATTAAAAGATCAGCCAAACAAACTGCTCTAGAAGCATTGGTATGTCACTACCAAAATAGTCAACGCAAAACAATTATGTGTAGTTGATTAGATGGCAAACTGATCGGAAGAGAATCAAGACCAATTATAGGCTTAAGAACAAATAATTGAAATAACAAGATCAGAAATGATATCCTTCATCGCAGAATGCGTCCAAAAACACAACAGAAAAACTAGATGAACTTCAGGGATGTCAGACATAGTCAATTCATGACAGAAGCACCCCAAAACCCGTTAGGGAAGCTCCAAACCTTGGTCTTTCAAGTGAGATTACGTGCTATGAGGGTTTATCCTACAGAATATTTTCAATGAGGTTACACTAACGAAATAAGTGTTTATAAGATCAGACGGCCAAACGGCCTTAGAATCATAAGCACGTATGAATTTCACACCCAAAATAGTCCATGAATTCACCCAAATCCTACAAAACTTGAAAAATCATAACAACCTAATCGTGAGTGCCAAGTTACAAAGGAATTCTGAGTAGTGAATAAGCTGACAAACTGGCTAGACGATGTGCAAGACCAATTATAAGCCAAAGAACGTAAAGTTCAGGGTAACCCTACAGATGCCAGACACAGTAAACGCATGGTTCAAAAATCCTCCTCAAAACCGATACGGCTAAGACGAATAAAACTGCAGAAAATTAGGATTCCGGCTACCGGTCAATGAATAAACATATACACAACATTTGTATGTTCAACGATAACTTAATTTAAAATTTACCCTGTGGGAAAGAAAGTTCTATCGTGTATTGATTGATGGAATTGATAAAATAGGAGAAAATGTGTAAATTAGGCTGATTTTTCCGAATTATTTCTTTGAATAATACAAAGAAATTACAACTTTCAACAAAATCTGATCGTGCTGTATCGTAAAGTCAAGCCCCTTTGTTAGTAATAAAGCACGTTTCGACGTGTTTTAAGTCTTAAACGCTACTTTGCTACGCACAACCGCATGTTAATTTTTTAATGGAAGAATTGATTCTTCTCGACCGGTCTTAAATTTTTAAAAGGAGGTTCTTTTGCTGAGCAAATCAGGGATTGGGTTTTAGAAAGAAACAAGACTTTTATTGCCTTCAAGTAAACCACTTTGGTAAACTTGATTCGCGGGGCAGAGATAAAGAAACCTCTTTTCAAACAAAGACCGTGTCTATTTTCTTTCTTTATTTACGCGGGGGGGATAGAAAGAAAAGAATTCAATTGATGTTGCTTTTGAAACTAATACCGAGCTGAAGAATAGGTTGGACAATAAAAGAAAAATTTCAAAAATTGAAAAGTATGAAAAACGACGAAAATTATCGGAACAATACGAATAATCACGAACGTAATATCAGGATTTTAATTTATTCTCTGACACCAAGAAAATCCTATTATTATAACATTTCTCATAATAAACCTAAAATTGGAGTTGTTGCGAGTTAGTAAGAAGCAAACCTTAACTCACCTGATAAGAATTTATCAAATTATATTTCCTCCCTTTCGAAAGAAAACAAAAAAAACTGGTGAAATTGGGCCCGAGATGTAGCTAATAAGGATCTTGTTTTCCAACTAGCAGTCAGTCACCTTGAACAGGATTAGGTCAATCCTTTAATGACTTTACCAAACTTCCAGGAAGACCTGACATCCGATGTCCAAGCTCGAACCCTCACCCTTACTCGCTCTTTTCCAAGAAAACACCGAGCCCGTATAATTAATTGCTCAAGCTCTCCGTCATGACGCTATCCTACATAAAAGTACTTCTGGAATTTGTATTGATAAAATACAAATAGTTTATAGATCAATACTGAAGAGATAACAGATCGTATTGTAGAAATATTTGGATCAACTTTTGAAGCTTGGTCGTCTTCGATGATCCAAGACAAGTGGCGTTTTTTATAAGTACTAAGTCCACTGGGGCCGGTCGCGTGTATAAAATAATTTTGTTCACAAAATCCTCTTGCCCGTACAACCAACAAATTTTCTTTGGTTGTAATGAAAATTCACGCCCAACAAACATGGAGTAAATAACATGTCCTGTGAAAGTAGCTTCTTCTCAAATAGATTCACAAACTATTATTTATATAATTTGCCTGAATGATTATTTGGAGGTCTTGAGATGCGGTCTGGTGTGATATAGGCTTTAGAAAAACATTTTTTTTATCGTGCCAACGTTTCGATCTTTATTGAGATCATCTTCCGGGCTCAAAGTGTTTGTTTTCCGTGTAGATGTGTCATTCTTGTCTGTCGTGTTGAGAGTTTGTTTGAATATGGATTTCTGCTTTTGTTGTGTCTTCTACGATTATATATGTACATGTGTATACGTGCATATTTGTATGTGTATATATGTATATGTGTATATGTGTATATATGTATATGTGTATATATGTATATATGTATATGTGTATATGTGTATATGTGTATATGTGTATATGTGTATATGTGTATAAGTGTATATGTGTATATGTGTATATATGTACATATGTATATGTGTATATGTGTATACATGTATATATGTATGTATGTATATATGTTTATATGTATATGTGTATATATATATGAGATAAGCCAAAATACTGAATGAGCTGACTAACTGGAAAAAGAACCTATTAGTGTACTTTCGAAGATATTGTCTTGTAATAACAAGATCAAGCAATGGACGAACTCTAGAAGTGCCAAACATAGTAAATCGATTATTTAAGAACCCCAAACCCATCAGGGAATTCTCAGACCTTGGTCTTTTAACCTGAAATCGATGCTGGAAGGCTTGTGCCATGGAAAATCTTAAAGTAGGGTAAACTGATAAATAGGTTCAGAAGACGATACGGTCAAGCGGCCTAGAAGCATCAGCACGTAACAAATTTACACGAAAAATAGTACATGAATCCACCAAAAAAATCCAAAACTTGGGCAATCATAACAACTTAATCTCAGGCGCCAGGGCTTAAAGGAGTTTTTCGTAATGAAAAAGCAGACAACTTGGTCTGCAAAACCAATTATAAGCCAGACATGATAATTATTAAATAACCCCAAAATTATTAGGGCCTAAAATTGTTGTCTTTCAAGCTGAAATTCTAACTATTCGGGCTTGTGGTATGGAGAACCTTTTATGAGGTTAGATTGACAAAAAAATTTTAAACATCAGACATCCAAGCGGCTGTAGAAGTATTAGCACCTAAAAATATCACAGCCAAAATAGCCAAAGAATACACCCAAAATATCCAAAACCTGGGAAAGCATAACAACCTAATGTTAGCTGCCAGGATATAAAGGGGTTTTGTCTTGAAAAAGATGACAAACTGATATACAAGACGATATACAAATATAGGCCAAATAACTCTAATAGGGACAACAAGATCAAACAAAACTTTTCCATCTTACATCCTAAACTTATCACAAAACATCGAAAAGTGGGAAATAGTAACAAATTAATACTAATCAGAAAACTACTGACAACAATAATATATACAATGATACCCCATTGGTAGTTTATGTTGTGATGAAACCACCACTGATTGTTATCTTCGAACGAGAAGCAATCACTAAATGGAGAAATAACCTAGGGTACCTACATGACAATAAATGACTTTCTTCTTTTTAAATCGAGTCAGTTGAAATAAACTAAAAAAAATCCTTTTTAAAAAGATATTTCCTACACTCAGTAAGTTGTTTTTCAACGATCCAGATTTCGAGCTTTTAGCTCATCATCAGGTTGAAGGAGTTCTACAACCACGTCTCTCGACATGAATCGCAAAAGTGAACCCGCCGATACCTAAAGACAAAGTAGACAACTTGGCAAAAAGCGGGTTTACCAACTTAATTTTAATGATTGCGTCATTAAATATATAGGACAAAGCGGTAGGGAAATAAAAACGAGAGTTAAAAAACACTTGCCTATATCGAACAAATTTTCGGAAATTTCTAGCGTCATCATCAGAGTTTATTTCTATCAATTCTCAGGTTTGATTACCTGCATGCGGATGTACCTAAAAACTTTAAAACCATTACAATTAATTCTTTATTTAATTAGTAGACAATTCCTTGTTCTTGCGAATTGTTAACGCCCGTACTTGTCACGTATTTTAGTGGTAAAAGCTGTTTTTTTTGCGTAGGTATTACATACCATATACCGAAAATAACCTCTAGCGATTCACAAGGGCAAGAATTATCTTCACGCACGTTAAGAGTATGCAAATTATGTTGGGTCTAATTGACCCTGAAAAACTTAAGGCGAGTCAAAGCTAAAAGCGAGAGAGATCAAGTTAAAGCTTTTTAAGATGTACTGGCTTTACTGAAGAGTACGTTTCAACTTTTCTACCGAAAAAATAAACATGTTTATTAAAATTAATTGGAGGTTATTATTTATTAAGTTTACAATGAAAGAATAATTTTTTTGACGAATTGTGTCTGATCTTTTTCACTGCTTTTTTAATAAAAACCTTGTCGGCTTTTTTTAATAAAAATCTTGTCTTGTTTATTACAATTTTACAATATAATTTATAATGTTTCGCACTGTTTTATTGAAAAAAACAAAACAAAAAACAACTACATTTCCTTTACAATGGTACTAACCGGTATACATTTAATTTTACTGTTATTGATCACTTTTTCTTTTCTTTTTGTCAGTATAATCTAAATTGGATTTTGGAATAGGTACAGATATTTTATTTGAAGAAAAGTTCTTATTTTCTTTTAGCTTTGAGAAAATATTATATACGTTGTTGTAAACAACTGTTCGGAACAGCCACGTTCTCTCAGGAAACGTATATCTGCTGATTATTGGACGCCTCCGATCAACCGAAGGTATTCGGTAGTCGTTTTTCATCTGGGAACCAGCTTCGTATCCAAAACAGGCAAGCAGTGCAATTTGTCAAACGGTAATATATGTTTTCCTATATGAAAGTCTCCGACGGCTTCACCAAGATTTACAAAGAGGAGGTCGACTTGCCGAAGGATGGGAGAGGGCTTATTGAATTTATCCCGTTTCAGTCCAATATTCATTACCCTTTGATCTCGCCTTTCGATCCGCAGCCGGGCGTTTTGATAAAACCGTTTGGAAGCAAAAGAAGATTCACAGATATTACTGTAGTCTCGCTTTTTTTTGTGGGGGGGAGAGGCAGATTTCGATTATGCGTCAAATATGCTTATGTATTATCTAACATGAAGAACACGCCTGGGACGGCTTTACAATATTGCCTTTGTTATTTAGGAAAAAATTGTTTACGGATTACCAGTAAGCTTTCATTCTGAGTTTTTCTTTCTCAATCAATTTTCCAGCTCCGTCTTTTTTTGGTGTGCCTTTTTATAGTTCCGTTCCTGTGTAGGCCCAAGTTTTTTTCGTTTAAGCTTAAATACATCGTAAATTACTTGTGTCATGGATAATCCTGAATGAGATTACACTAACAAATAAATCTTTAATAGATCAGATGGCCAAACGTCCCTGGAAGCATTAACATGTAGAAACAGTACTCCCAAAATAGTCGGTGAGTTCACCCAAATAGTACAAAAGTTGGAAAACCTTAAATGAATTTACACTGACAAAATAAATCTTTATAATATCAGCCAAACAAACGATCCTAGAAGCATTGGCACGAAAAAAAATTACTCCCAAAATAGTCAATGAAGAATCCAAAAAATGGGAAATCATAACAAGCTGATTTTGAGTGCCAACTCTGGCATTCTGTAATTCTGGACAGTAAAACGGCTGACACACTGGCCAGAGGAGGGAATAGAAAGATGAACTATAAAATCCTCTATCTCAGAAAGGGTCCAAACCAAGCGAAAGGTAGAAATAGGCGAACTTTGGAGGTGCCAGCTTTAAGCTTAATAAACTCATGGATCATGTATTCTTGTCAAAACCAAGGAGACAGTTGCTCATGTAACCTCCTAACACAGCGTTACAGCAACCCTCCTAAATACTGAGCGGTACAGAAATGGCCTGATACTCCATCTCTCTCGACATGGTTCCTGCTAAATTTTTACATCTGATATACATTTTTATACAGAAAGCAATAAAAAATGAATAAATGAAGGGTTTTATGCACTGTTGCTTGGTTATTCACAATATCGTGAATCGTTATCTTTATCTCTATAAATAGTTTTCGCAACCAAAAAAATGAACTATCAGGAACAGTACTGTATATTTAATGCAATACAAAAAGGTGCGGAATGATTTCAACTGTGTTTTTAAACATTGGATGATCTCTTACTGGAGTTTCGTGTGTAAGATTAAATTGACCGACGTGTGAATTTATACACCTAGCGAATTTTCCGACACTCCGAATTTATAGTGTATTGCCAATCTATAAAAACTCTTAAGTGAGTATAGAGAAAGAGAGAGAGAGAGAGTGAGAGAGAGAGAGTTGGAGAAAGCGATGAGACGTGGAGAGCATCTTCTAGGTAATGGTAAATTGAAAATCGGGGGAGCGTAGTGAAGAGTATCCTCACGAATTTAATGTCAAAGTGTTAGTTCCGACCCAGTCAATAAAATCTCCACTCAGATGTTTCAAACATAAAGGACGGGAAGTTTAAAGTTGTTGAATACAAATATTGAATACTTTCATTATAAAACGCATCAGAGATAAAACTGGGCGTCTTGTCTCTTGGGTAAGAAGAGAAAACTTTTCGTCCTTTCCTTACATATGAATGTCAAATACCTTATTCGTGGAACACACGAAAAGGATGGAAGTTCGAAACTAAAAAAAAGGAAATCCTTGAACATGTTCTTTCAAATACAAGTCCGGTTTCTTGAGATGAATACTTCTGACTTCGAGGTTTGTTCCATTACCCGATCATCTGTTTGCCCTCCTATTGAATAAAACATGTAATTTACGGAAACCTCCGTAAACCGACGTATATTGCTTTATAAATCGAGTCAATTGATCAGACTGACAATTGAAGGACCGCTTTCGGGAAAATTATAAACATGACAATCTTGTTAAGATCGGTTTATTCATGCTGTTTCAAAATTTATATCGTGCCCAATAGACTTGTTAACTTAAAGTTTAAATCAGAAAACAAATATTCTAAAATAACTGAAATAGTGAAATTATCGGGATAACAAGACCAAGATAAGTGGAATTTGGACTATGAACCTGAAATACATGTAATTTAGGCTTTTGCCATGGAAAATTTTAAATCAAGTTTCAATCTCTAAAAATATTTTTAAGATCATACTACCTATCTGGCTTCGAAACGTTAGCGAGTAAAAATTTCACATTCAAAATAGTCAATAAACTGCTCAAAAATGGATAGGGATATTTCCAATTTTATAGTATGACCTTTTATTTTATTTTTATTACAAATTGCACTAAAATGTATTAGAAATTATTATGTTTTTTACTTAAGGAAAATTTAATTAAGGGATTTTGAAAAATGACAAAATCAAATGATTTAATTCTATAATTTTATTTATTGGACTTAATAATTTTTTAAACAATTAATACAGTGCCTAATGTTCTCTTTAGTTAAAACCTTTATGTACCTGATTGGCAACGTGTTAATAAAGTTATCACTAATTTCATAATAAACTTCAGTCCATAGATGTTGCAACGCTGCACTCAGTTGTGGCAGGTCAACTGGTCGCGGATGGTAATCAAAATGTGGTCTCTGCAACGCATCTCATGTTCTTAATGGGATTGAAGAATGGAGTCAATGGAGGAAGGGGCAGATAGCAAATTCCCAGGTTTTCTAAACATTGATGAACAACTTTGCTTAGTAAGGTTAATTAGGTCTTAATAAGGTCTGGCATTGTCGTTCAGCAATCAAAAATCCCTGCTAATGAGATCCATGAGATCCTTGGTTTGAGGGATGTATTCCTCGATAATTTTTTGTACATAACGGACTGCGGTGAGGTTGCCTTTAACAATAATTCTAGTTGGTTGCGAATGGTGATCCAACATGTGCTCAATGGGATTGAGGTCTGGAGACAATGGGGGAAGGGGTAGGGGAAAATCCTAGGTTTTCTAAACATTGATGAACAACTCTGCCTTTATAAGGTCTGGCATTGTCATCCAGTAATCGAAAATTCTTGCCAATGGGATCCCTGGTTTGAGGAAGAACATCATTCCAATTGGTGTTGTCCTCTAGGCGCTCACTGCACCAAATTTTCCCGAGTTGTGGTGGCGGGCTGTTACAGCAGGTCGTCTCAAAGATTACGAATCGTTTGGGTTGATGGAGGCCTTGCCAAAATATCTTCATTGAGGATCTGGCGGGCACTATGGAAAGGGTTCTAAAGGTCTTGAAGCAATAACAACATTTCTGTCTTCCCTTAGCGTCGCCACGCGCTGAAATCCACTACCAGGCCTCCTATTGGCACTTCCAGTCTCTAGGCATTGAGCTAAAGACCACGCTCTGTGAAACGCCTCTGCGATATCCACCTGCCGGTGACCTCGATGACTCATCCCCACAATAATATTGCGAACTTCTGGTTCAAGATGATGTATATCCAAAGTTAAAGAGAATTAAATTCACTAATTTCGTGGTCCGCTTGACAAATTAATATATTATAATTAATTAAGGTTTTTAGTTGAGATAAAAAAGTCAATGGCACGAGCGGGATTCGAACCCACGATCTTCGGCTTGATACGCCGCTGCTCTACCGCTTGAGCTATCGTGACCTCGATCTCGATCGAAAAGTAAAGCCGTTATTAAAAAAGTGGATTAAAATTTGTTTGTTTTTGGTTTGTGTTTTCTAATAGTTTTATCCAACTCACAAGAATATATCCGTTAATTTAATTAATAGATAGTTACAATTAATAGATACTTTCGATTAAATCTTTATGTCGGTCAGTTAATATAATTAAAATTAATAAATACATTCGATTAAATATTTATGTAGGTTGCAAATCTAGTTGTAAAATAATAGAATAAGAATAAATTACATATACTCCTGTTCATGTTTGAGCAGTTTATACCCAAAACATCCAAAACTTGGGAAATCATAACAACCTGATTTTGAGTGCCAGGATACAAAGGAATTCTGAGTATGGAATATGCTGACAACGTGGAAAGAGGAGAATCTGTAAGACCAATTTTAGGCCAAAGAATGTATAATCTGGATTAAATGATAAAACATAGATAACTCGAGTCCTAGTAGTGCCAGTCCAGGTATATCCATGATTAAACATCTCCTTAATCCATCAAGGAAGCCTCACACTTTGGTCTTTCAACATTAACTACGTGTTATTAAGAGGCTTTAAAAATAATTGCGTATACGTGCCATACCAAAATTAAAGTGTAAAATTGAAGAGAATATTGTGATTGACGTAGCGCCTCAGGAAAAGTGGAAAAACCTTTTCCTCTTGGCAGTGTATTTATGATCCCTTGCGTTGTCGTGAAAGAAAACAAGCCGCTTTTTCTTCATAAGGGCATTTATTTGGTCGAGTTGAGAAGGGTATTTAAGGGAAAGGAACCTTTCCTTCTCCGGAAAATCTTTTCAGAGGTGGATTACTTTCGATTAAATCTTTAAGTTGGCCGCAAATGTAGTCGTAAAATTAATACGTTTCTTCTATAAATGGGTTTTTCCATTGGACGTATTTTGCAAAAACAATAAAGACAAATCACAATATAAGAGTTTATACAAAATACAATCTGAAGATATTAAAATTAAGCATTTTTAATAAAAAGTAACTATTGTATAAAACTCATAAATTCAGAATCAATTCAACAATTACCTCAATCTTACAAAACGTATATCGAATGTAATTGGACTTTATATTTCTCCGTAGCGTTTTATCGGTCCAAGTTGTGCATCCGGTTTTTAAAAGGTCTCCAGGAAATGTGGTCTGGTCCCTTGGGCAGGGCCGTTGCGACCATACGTTTCCACGACCACAGTAGGTCGCAAGTGTATGAGAAGGGCGATTCGTTTCAATTCTCCTTTATAAGAATCCGTTTATTTGCTCTGAGACTTCTTCGATATCGGTCGGCGCCCGTTTTTTCAAGTCTCTCTCTCTCTCTCTCTCTCTCTCTCTCTCTCTCTCTCTCTCAAAATTCTATTTCTACTTCACTGCTATAACCATTCATAAAAGTACCGTTTTTCCATCGATTAAACTATTAAAATATAAATTAAAATCGATTATCTAAGTGAAATTTCATTTTTGAACCGCATCAACCAAACCACACAAATTCATCCTGTCTTGTCTAATATAGTGGATTACAAGGTACAAAACTTCAGAATAGCTCAACCTTCAGCAGGCTGTAGAAAATAGAAAAAGTCTATGCATAGACGCTAATTTAGAAACACTATTAAACGCTGCCTCCGTTGAAACAAAGAGAATCTAGGAAAAGCTCGTATCCCAGAAACTAATAAATTGACTGGTGACTAAAAATTTTGGTTATACAATAGGGATCTGAGCGCTGTCTGGGCTATACGCGACAGGTTCTCTGTGGACCCTCTCGTCGTGCTCTTGTTAGAGAAATACGCGGAGCTGGAGCCTCTCGGAAAAACGGTGGTTGTCTGGATTCCCGGACACGTCGGCCTGGAGGGTAACGAACACGCGGACGAGACGGCCAAAGCCGGTACGTCCCACCCTCCGGATCGGACCATCGCGATCAGGCCCCCGGACGCTAAACACGCAATTAAAAATATGATAAAAGAAAGATGGCATCGTCAGTGGGCGGGGTCGTCGGAGAGGTTCTTCCGAGTCAAGAGCACGAAGGGTAGATGGCCCTCAGAGAATCTGAGCAGGAGATGAGGGATCGTCCTCACCCGACTGAGGATTGGCCATACGCGGTTGACACATGGGCACCTGCTTTTGGGCCAAAGCCCGCGCAGGTGCCCCTTATGCAGAGAAAGGCTGCTCGATGTGCCCCACATAATAGAGGCGTGTCATGCCTTGGCTCCATACAGAGAGCGTGTAGGCATGCCGCCGGACTTAAGAAGAGTTCTCGAGTTACCTGTTCCGCTTTTCAGGGGAAATTTTTTTTTTATTGTATATAGTATTTCTTATGTGTTGTGTGTCTATATGTTTTGNAATAAAAATTAAATAAAAAAAATAAAAAAATAAAATAGGGGCAAATAATATCGGACGTCCATTAAAATCGAGGACACAGGAACCTTTGAAACAACTTAAGAAGAACTAAAGCGCTAAAAAGAAACGAAAAATACAAAATACGAGCAATCGCATTAATTAGGGAAAAACACCTTTTTCGTAACTGATGAAGCTTGTAACATGGATAATCATAAACGAATTTTCACTGACAAAAACGATTTGTAAGATCAGATAGCCTAGCAAGAGCTTAAAAACATAACTAATTCACACATAAAATACTGGGTGAATACACCCAAAACATCCAAAACTTGATAACAAATTGAGTTTGTGAGCCAGCGTACAAAGGAATTCTCTGTAATAATTAAACAGACAAATTGGCCGGAGAAGGATCTGAAACATCATATACCAGAACTTATAATTGATATAACTATATCAAACGTTCTCAGTTATCGAGTTGGTGGTCAAGATAAACAGGAAAGTTTTGTTTTATTTCCAAGCTTTCGACTGTATATTTAGTCTTTCTAAGGCGCTACAATGACAAAAACGATTATCAATATAGTAATTCAATAAGAAATACACATTTTTTGTTTAGGCCTTACAAAAACAATATCACAAGTTTATAAATAATTGCTACCGTACGAAAATCACGTTACAAGTAACAAAACAAAAAAGTGCCTTTCTTTATCACAAAATGATACCTCTCGAAGAAGATAACAGGCAAGTTAGATTCCATTCTTAGATCATATCAAACGTACTAACGCAAAATTTCCCTCTGTTGGAAGGTTTTTTTTTACAAATATCTGAACTTATATACATTATAAATAAATAAATCGAAAATAAATAAATATTTTGTACATACAATGTCTAGATTACTATCTATTTTTTTAAAATATTATTTTTTGTTAATAAATTTGAATAAATTGTACTAATATTATTGTATTCGGTTTTCAAATTGCAAGCATTGGGATCTTTTTGTACATACATAGATTCTTCGAGTAATCTACACCCTAGAATTTTTTGATAGTTCACGATTTTTATGTAGTCAATTGTCTTGAATTACTATGTTGATAATCTTTTTTGTCATTGTAGCGCCTTGTGAAAGACGAAATATACAGTCGAACACTTGGCAATAAAACTAAACCTTTCTGTTTGGAGAAATCTGCAAGACCAATTTTAGGTCAAAGAACCGTGTAGAACAGTTGACGAACTATAAAAGTGCAAGACAAAGTAATTCCTTGATTACACAGCCCTTTAGACGATTAGAGAAGCTTCAAACATGGCTTTTCAAGCGGAGCTTCATGTTTTTTTGTGTCATGAAAAATAATAAGCGAGGTTTTAATGACAACAAATTATTATAACATAAGACACCTCAGCGGCACTGGAAGGGTGTCTGTAAGTATTAAATTATCATACACAAAGTATTGATGAATACACCCAAAACATCTAAAACTTGCGAAATCACAACAACTTGATTTTGAGTGCTAGGTTAAAAAGGTATTTTCGTCTTGAACACGCTGACAAACAGGGTAGACGACATACAAGACCAATTATAGGGCAAAGAACTTATAATGTCTTAGAATGTCTGAGTAAGTCCACAAGATAAGAATATGGGAGGTAAGCGATTTTCAGAGGACCCACTCATAGTAAAGCCGTGGTGAAAGAACCCTCAAACCAAATAGCAAAGCCGCAAACATTGATCTTTTAAGCTGAAATTCATGCTATTACGGCTTTTGCAGCAGACAATTTTTAATGCGTTTTAAATGACAAAAAATCTTCATAAGATAAGTCAGCCAAGCGTCCTTAGAGGCGTTAGCACGTAAAACGTCACACCCAAAATCAGCGATGAAACCTTAAACATCAAAACTTGGAAAATCATACAAACCTAATCTTAGGCGCCAGGATAAAAAAGAGTCGTAGTCTTGGACAAGTTGGCCAAACGGCTAGATGATATGCAAGCCCAATATCAAGCCAAAGAACTGATAATCGGGATAACAATATCAATACATAACATTATATCAGAATGTTTCCGCAAAAAAAGAAAAGGAGAAGTTGACGAACTACGGAGACGACCGTCATGAACCCCACACACTTTAGGAAAGCCCCAAACATTCTTCTTTCAGGTTGAAATATAAGCTATTAAGGAGTAGTGTCATGGAAAAGTAGCAAATGAGGTTAGTCTAACAGAAAAATTTCATACGACCAGACAGCCAAAGGGACCTAGAAGCATTAGTAAGTAAAAATTTCCCAACTAAAATAGTCGATGAATACTCCCAAAACATCCAAAACTTAGTAAATCATAACAACCTAATTTTGGTTACCGGGGTCCACAGGATTTGTTCGTCGTAATATACAAGCAGACAGACTGTCCCTCTATAGGGCAAACAATCTATATCTGCCTCAGTATACGTCCAAAAAATAAAGACATGGATGAGCATTGAAGGTTGTTCCTTTATTTATTTTTTTTTTTTTTACGAGGGTTGGCAACAGCAGAGGTCATATCAACCCTCGGGGTGCCGGTGTTTTTGAAAAAAAGCCCATTTGTAAGTATGTCGGGTTCGAATGCAGGGCCGCTGGATTCGAACCCGGGACCTTTACCTTACAGTGATGAACGCCGTGTCAACGCCTAAACCGTTTCGGCAACCGACGCCCCCCTTTAGTGTTATTCTGCCGTTGAGTTATCCAGGAATAGTATAGAGGTGAAAGTACTTTTTCCACTTGGATTTCAATTACTTTTGAGATGATTTTTAATTTATTTCTTTTTTGTAAAACGATCAGAACCTTTTCAATCGTGTGAAACGCTTGTTATGGAGCTTTTTAAGTCTTTCAGAGTCGGAAAGCAAATAATTTGAATTTACTACACGATTACCTGTAATTGTCATTTGTTTTTTATTTGCAGCCGACGTGAGACACGGGATTTTCATGAGAATTGATGCATAATTCGGATGAAATTTGTTAATTAATTTCCTTCATCTTGCGGACAGTGTCGCATAAACTGCCTAATTGGCGCAAACTCTCTAGATTCCACCAGGGATGGAATTTCAATTATGAGGAGAAAATTAAATAATCGATTCCAATTTTTCCCTCTTTCAACGGGATCTGTTCATAAATAACATTGTTCTCGGGTGATTAGGTTCATTTATTTCCCTGAGTTTGAACTTTGTAAAATTTATGTTGATTATAGTTTAATATTGAGTGAATAAGGTCGAGATGAAATTTTGGGTGGAAATTTGCTGGAAGTACCGGCCAAACAATCAGGTCTAAAAATATTAGAGATTTTTATTAATTTTCCCAATGGGCCCTAGGAGCCAAAGAAAAAGACCTTAATTTTCAGACATAGTTTTCCATATATTTCAAGATTATTATAATCATGAATTCAGCTATTAGCTAGGTTCTAACAGATTTCCGTGATGACACCATGATCCAATATCTCAAGGCCATAAATATTTTTAAATTGTACCTTTGAAACTTTAATTATTTGTGATTAACATGTGGTATTTATTGGATCGAATGTATTTATTTATTAGCGTGAATGGACAGCTTATTCCTATTAAACCAAGGATAATCTTAGATAAGCCCATTTGTAAGTATGTCGGGTTCGAATCCAGCTGCCCTGCATTCGAACCCGGGACCTTTACCTTACAGTGATGAAAGTCGTGTCAACGCCTAAACCGTTGCGGCCTCCGACGCCCCCTGTATTCCTTTATTGTCCGTCGTAAAATGTGGATGGTGGTGTTCATTGGCATTTTTATGGTTTAATTCGTGGTATATTTGGTTTCTTCCAGCCAGCGGTATGACAAACCATTGGCTCAACCAAACTGAACTCTCGCAAAAAAAAAAAAAAAAAAAAAAAAAAAACCAGCCCATTATATTTGCAGTGTTCACGTTTTACTGCAATTACAAGTGCTTTATTATAAAGTTCCAATTGTTTTTCTCAAATAATTTAAATAACGTTTTGTCTCTGTCAAATTGAGTTTATTTTCCTTTCACACAAAGCCTTATACCAGAGACTCATTATTTAAACGTTTATTTCCTAATTGTGTCCTCCTTAGCGCTAAAGAGTTTTAATATACTAAATCCTTAATTTTTCTGGTTTAAATATTTCTGGGGAATGAAAAATTTAAGATTCTGAACTTGTGGATTAATTATTCTTCTTTAACATCATAATTTAGTTAATTCAAGTTGGGTAGAAAAGCTTAGTTTAGCTAATATAGAAAAATGAACGGTTTTTAATTAATTATTTGATATGGGAACTAAGAGTTCGGTAAGGAGGGGAAAAATAAAGAATATAGAAAGTGTACTAAATAAAAAATAGTCCAGTATAAATAATTCATTCCGTACGTGCTTAAAACAAGCGAAAGGGCTGGTTGATCAGGAAAGCGTCCCATTTCATATTTACGTTGTGATTATACGACGGAAAAATGCTGATATTCCCCAAGGTTCTCCGGTTCTACGGGAAGGGTCAGAAAGGGCAAGGCCGCCTTACCGCAGGGTCCGATCAGAAATTCATCACGTGTCCTCAGTCGGTCTTACGGAAGCGGTTTTCTTGTTCGACCTTCCTGGCTTTTCCATTGAATTAATGAATGACGGCGTTTTCCTCTCCAGGCGTATCGGAACCGGAATAAAACTCCTGGCCGGCGTATAAGTGGACATTCAAACGGTTCAGTTTCCTATTGAACCCATCCAAAAGGGAAACATCCCGTAAGTTGTCCAAATGAAATGAGGTTGCTTCCTTTTCTGCGTTAATTGATTTAAACTTTTTCATTAATCAATTATTTAAGCAATTTTCTGGACCTTAATAACCTGGACAAAACACACCGCAAACGAGCTTGTATTATTTGTCGCAATCAAATAGCAAAATTTATGAACGTAACTTTGAAAATTGGGAGATAAACAATGTATAGGTGACAACACCAAGACACACATTTGGCCAAATAATTCTTTTAACTATTCCCATCCCCATAAATGTACTCAAATATCAGATAGGTCCAAGCCGGCGTTCTTGATCGCCTTTTTACCATTTACACTACTGAATGCCTAGAAGTGATAAATGGTGAAGTGAGTTTTGTGTCACGATCGGGATTCGAACGCACGACCTTCGGCTCAATGCACCGCTGCCCTAACCATTTGAGCTATCGTGACTTCGATCCGCTCGGACACCAACTTCCCATCTCAACCCACCTTTCTAATTTTCCCTCTTTGCCATTTTTCAAATGTCGTGTAGGCAGGATTCGATTCTTGGCGACAAATGAAACCACGATAGCTCAATTGGTTACAGCAGCTGTTATTGAGCGGAAGGTCATGGGTTCGAATCCCGATCGTGACACTAAATTTTTCATTTCAACCAATACCTTACATAAATGTGTGGTGATTAGTGACCGTTAGTCGATGATTATGTGCAAATCGTGAGATGCGGTCTGGTGTGACGTAGGTTTCAGAAAAACCTTTTCTTTATCGTGCCAAGGTTTCGATCTTTATTGAGATCATCTTCAGGGCTCGGATTTACAAACATTGTTTTCATTTAACAAATACATGTAGGATGTGGAAAAAAGTGAATTTGTACAATGTAAAAAATATGTTTTTATATTCAATCAAGCCTTACATAAAGATTAATTAATTGAAAGTGGTTGTTTGGTCAATCGGACCACGAAATGTAATGGATTTACTATGTAATACTGTTGTATTTAAAATTCAATTGAAATTGTGTTTTGTTTTATTTAGAAGGTCTTTAAATTTCGAAAATTTGTTCGATTTAGGCAAGTGTTCTTTAACCTTCGTTTTAATTTCTCTACCGCTTTGCCATATACATTTCATGTCGCAATCATTACAATTAAGTTGGTAAATCCCGATTTTTGCAAGTTGTCAACGTTATCGTTAGGTTTTGAGAGGATGTTTCTATGTGAACACGTACCTCTAAAAGCTACTCTAACACCTGTTTGTTTAAAAATTTTACCTACTTTGTCTAATATTTCCAAATTATATCCATTCAACAAACAACGCAAACATAATGATTCATTTTTGGTGGGGTGGCTGACCGAGAAGTCTAATTGTTGCTTTTTTTCAATTTAATTTTTTTTTCTTTTAACTAGCAACCTTTCAATAAATATTTCTTGATATCCATTGTTTATAGCTAAGGTTTTAATAGTTTGTAATTCTCTTTTATGGTTAGCAGGTGTTAGAGGGATTTTTAATATACGGTCTATGAGTCAAAATAAATCAGCAACTTTTTGTGCACTTGGGTTAGAAGAATATGCTGGTTGTTTAATATGGACTTTATTGTAATGATTGCGACATAAAATATATTGAACAAAGCAGTAGTGAAATTAAAACAAGAGTTAAAAAACATACATCTAAATCAAACAAATATTAGGAATTTAAGAACCATCTAAATGAAACAAAACCCAATTTCAATTTAAATTTAAATGCAAAAGTGTTGCACAGTTTCAACAAAGAGGGGAATTCGATTGGTTTGAAAAATTTGAAATTAAAAAATGTAAAATTGAACATTTTAAATATGTACCTAAATAATATTAGAAGTAGAAATTAATCAAATGAATTAATTTAATTTTTATTATTTAATTTTATTATTAATTTACTAATCTTTTATTGATGCATTATCTTTATTTTTATTAATTAATAAATAAAAACATACAAATTAATCACTAATTTATAATTAGTTTCTTACAGTATTATAATTCCCGCTTTTCTCACGTTCAAAATTGCGTGGCATTAAAAACCAGCTTCTTATTGAAACGTCGCATTGTTCACTTTTACAATTCACGTCACACAATTCAATCTGATGATGAGCTATAAGCTTGAAATGCGGATCGTTGAAAACAACTAACTCTGAGCAGGAACTATCTTTTTATAAAGCCTACTGAATGTTTTCCTTGTTGACACCATTTTCTCCGTTCTAGGGGAGAGATATTGTCATATAATCCTATATAACTGACCGCTGGTTCACGTTGAGGTGCGGTAACGAGTAATGAGATCTCAGAGCGATACAAGTCGGCGTCTCACATAGGAACGTTTTTGATCCCATCCTTTTTATCATTAAACTACTATGTTTCCTATTCTACATTCTTCCCTTGATGTCCGAAGTCTTCGAAAAACTGATTTTAATACGTTTAATGCTCATCTGAGACTTATCTAAAGTTTTTCATCTCACCTGCTCAGCATTCATCCATGATCCAGCGTTGTTGACCCCATTTCCTCCATTCTGGGGAAAAAACCTTATCATATTATCCTATATAACTGACTGCTGCTTCATGGTGAGTTGTGGCTACGAAAACTAATTTATCAGACAGATGGAAACCGGCGTTCCACAAGGGAGTGTTCTTGGCCCTATCCTGTTTACCATTTACAATGGTTACTTTCCTTTTATAATGTGTGTTTTTTAACTTTTCTATGTGGTTTTTTTAATATTTTTTTTATTTTTGAATTCAATTTTTTGGACATTTTGGAAATTCACACCCATCATCAGCATCTTAATTTTTTAAACGTGCTTGTCGATGCAAAATAGGCATATATATTTTAAAATAAACCATATATAATGAAAAAAAAATTAATTAAAACAATACAAAAATGATTTTAAAACCCACACTTTATACATATATTTTTATACTTTTATTATTACTAAAGGTAAATTTTTTAAACAATTGTTTCAGCAATGGCGTGTCCGTTTAGTGTTGGAAGAGGCGGTACGAGGCGCCCCAGTTGTTCAGCAAAAGTGGAACCAACTGCTAAATCAACTCTGACGTTGAAGAACCTGAACGTTGCCATTGGAAATTTGACAAACCCACCGGTAAGTAATTTAAACCAGACAATTTTAAATTAGATAAAGGGTCTTTTTTATTTTTTACATATAATTGCTAGTAAAATTTAATGCCTTGTTGCATTTTTTAATGGAATCAATTCTAAAAGTGATTTCACTTTTCTTCCAACGCAAGTGTGCTTATACATAAACGAATTTATAAATCAACAAAATATGTAAATGGTTCGGAAACAAATTACCAATAGAAATATGGCCTTAAATTTTTTGTCCTCCTTATGTAACTACAGTATTGTACAAAAGGACAGTTTTCATGTTAAAAAGCTTTTTATTCTTTTAAACATCATCACGGTGTAATAATGAGTTTTTTAAACTGCCTGAATTGTTCTGAAATTCAAATTACCTATCTGAAACCAAAATTCGATCACAAACGGCTCTAGAATTTTTTTAGGTTTGGGAATTGTATAANATCTGTCGGAGTGGAGCAATGGATTTTTAAAATTTTTATGCAACTCCCAAAACTCAAAAAAAAGTTGTGGAACTCCTATAAATTATAACCATCTCTTGCAAAGTACATTTTTTTCTATAAGACTAAGTGCTCCGTATAAGACTAAGTGCTCTGTACTTCTTCGTGCCTACCTTTGTTGTGATGCCTTATCGAATTGGCTGTATCGTGATCGGGGTAATGCTTACATTCACAAAGGATATTTACTGATGTCTCCAGTTCTTCTTTGCAGAGTCAATATGGTTCTGTCTCTGCTTTGCCCATTTTCTTTAGGTGGTAGTTAAGAGGGCAGTCGCCCGTATAGATGTCTATATTTTCTCCATATCCTGCCTGCCGAGCGAAAGAAGTTTCCTCGTTTTCCTTTTTGAGAGATTTATCAATCTCTTAGCTTGTCCCAAATCTGGGATTTTGTTAAGTGCTTGAGTTTTGCCTTCTCAAACTATTTTTCCAGTTCCAATTTATGCCCCATTCCGGTAGACCTGCTTGAGTTTCTGGTCCCATGGTTGAGAGGGCTGCCGCGTTTTTGGCCAGTTGGTCATGCTATTGATTTCCCTCTATACCTTAATGTCCTCGATCATTAAGGCATTTTTTTGTGTTTTCTTACATCTATTAGAAAATTTAGGAACTTCTAACCAAGCAAACGTGCCTTTATAGTTGCCTGACTGTTTGAGAAAATCTGTGCACCTTTCATATTTTTCTTTATTGATTCCTCTGCACAGAGTTGTAATGAATGAAGGTCATCAGTTGAAAGATTGTTAGGACGCCCAGTTCCATCTTCGATCCAAATGTGTATCACATTATGGCCTTTCCTGAAACGTGAGTCTATCTTTCTTCCAAAGAACTATTATCTATGACCACTTGGAAGGTCAGTCAATAGTGAGTCTTTCTATAATTTTGTCACTTTAGTTTATAGCCATCTCATTTATTTTATTTCTCTCCAGATTTTTGTGGTGGCTCCTTCTTCGATCTGGATTTATTTACTCTTATCTCAGGAATCTGAAAAGCTACCTATTATACATGAATATGGAAGTGTAGAAGGTTAAGTGCGGTTATATAATGCGGACGACTTTTGACTTTGATGGGTTCGGTTTCAAAGTAAAGATACCACGTGTAATCTACAACTTACGTCATTTAGTCAGATATGATAGAGAAATGACCACATCATTGAAAAGCCAATTTTACCTTTTTGAACCCTTTGATTTTATCCTCTTTTATCAAACTTATTATTACTAAATTAATTATACACAATTTTTTTGAAGTGAAAAATCTGTGTCGGGGGGGGGGTTCGAACCCACAACATTAGGCTAAATATGTCGCTGGTGTACCACTTGCTTACTACTTTCATTTCGAAAAGTTGTGTATAATTAATTGAGTAATTATATAATTAAGCATAAGCTGATAAAAATAATTAAAAATTAGTAAACTTATTATGACTAATGATATTTTCTATGTTATCACATTTTATTCTGATCGTTTTAACTCTTTTATTTTGTCACTACTAACTAATTAACTTATTTATTTTCAAAGTAACCCTTTTTAGCTTCAAATTAATCTTTTTAATATCAAATTAATTTTTTAAATTCCAGTTTATTTTTAATTCAAATTACCTTTTTATTTGAAAAGTAACTGTTTTAACATCGAATTAATCTTTGAAATTTCAAATTGACCCTTTTTAACTCCTAATTAACCTTTTAATTTCAATTAACCATTCGAATGGAATCATTTATTTAATATTTCTAATTTTAAATTTACCCTTTTTAACTTCAAATTAATCGTTTAGTTTCAAATTGACACTTTTTAACTTCGAATTAACCTTTTAATTTCAATTAACCATTCGAATGGAATCATTTATTTAATATTTCTAATTTTAAATTTACCCTTTTTAACTTCAAATTAATCGTTTAGTTTCAAATTGACACTTTTTAACTTCGAATTAACCTTTTAATTTCAATTAACCATTCGAATGGAATCATTTATTTAATATTTCTAATTTTAAATTTACCCTTTTTAACTTCAAATTAATCGTTTAGTTTCAAATTGACACTTTTTAACTTCGAATTAACCTTTTAATTTCAATTAACCATTCGAATGGAATCATTTATTTAATATTTCTAATTTTAAATTTACCCTTTTTAACTTCAAATTAATCGTTTAGTTTCAAATTGACCCTTTTTAACTTGAATTTAACCTTTTCTATTCTGATTAATTTTTGTTGTTTTTAGTACAATATAGTTGTGTTAATTACGTATTTTCTTAGTATGATAAGTTTTTCAAGATTTTTTAGGCTGATAGAAAAAAATTATACTTCTTTTATTTCTCGTTTCTAAAACTGGTTTCATTTATTTCCTGTTGTAAACTCAACAACGTCTTTGCTCTGGTAAACAGGAGCGGCATGGCACATGGCAGACAGGAAGGAATACTCTGTGAAAAAGAGGCTAAAGTAAAAAGAAGAAGTGTACCAAATTGGCCCGGGCGAGAGGGGCTTTCACGGGTTTTCTCATGTGAGTGCTTTTAACTCTGGCCGGCACTAGGCAAAAATTAGGGATGGTTCGTGTTGAGACAAACACGCCCTCGAGAGGACAAAGGGCCGCAAAATGGAACAAGCCGGTCTGAAAGGCTGCGGAATTCAATGTTTGTTCATTCCAAGGGAATAAAAAAAGACCGTTGAAGTCTGTTGTCCTTTCTAAATTCAAATGTAAATCTCTGTTTTTGAAAGAAAAAAAAAACAATCAAGAATTCTTTTTATAAATTAAGTACGTCGGAAGAATAAAACAAAAACAACAACGATAAAAATAAATGAATTTGTGAGAGAAGTCATTAATATAATTAAGAATAAAAAAGTAGTTCAAATGAAATCTTTCCGGTTTTGGCACTAACTGCAGTCCAATAAAGAAAAATATTTAAACAATATTCATAATTTCAATTAATTAATCAGTATTTAAGGTATTGGTTGAGATAAAAAAGTCAGTATCACAAGCGGGATTCGAACCCACGATCTTCGGCTAAATACGCAGCTGCTGTATAACGTGAGCTTTCGTTACTTCGATCCACTCTTACACCAACTCCCCATCTNTTAAAAAGTTCACAAACTTCAAAACTATGTTTAAATAATCTTTATGAAAGGTATTGGTTGATATAAAATGTCAGTGTCACGAGCGGGATTCGAACCCACGATCTTCGGCTCAATACGCCGCTGCTCTACCACTTGAGCTGTCGTGACTTCGATCCGCTCGGGCACTAATTTCCCATCTCAACCGCACCTTTTGAATTTTCCCCTTTTTGCCATTTTTTATCACAACCAATACCTTAAATACTGATTAATTAATTGAAAGATATTATTTGGTCAAGCGGACCAGGAAAACTAGTGAATTTAATACTCATAATATAACAAAATCAATTTAAGCACTGGATTTGTTATACCATGGGAAGGCACTGGCTTACTACTAAATCCCTGGTGACTACGTGTTGAGTGAATGTATTTAGGTGCGTGAACGTTTTGGCAACGAGCTTCCATTCATCAGAGTAAGGATTGCAAACATTATAAACATAAAATGATCTATACTAATCAACCTAGTTTGCTTGGTGTTCATGGGTTCGTTTATAACAGAATTGACTGAATAATTAATCAATCACTGAAGACGACGAATACCCTAATCGAATGACAGATTCATCAACTCGCGGGCCAAATTTGTGTGCTTTAAATGGTAGAATTTATATACAAATAAGAAATATAATCTCTTAATATAAAAAGAGACGAATAATCACAGCTGATGGTGGCAGGATAGCTTTATAATAAGACAGCAAATACCATAAGGTAAAATTTGTGAATTAATATTGATACGGCAAACCCACTCGAGTGTTAGTTACTTAAAATTTACCTTTTTAATTTCAAATAAACCATTTTAAACATTAAATGATCTTTTTAACTTTAAGTTAATCTTTTTAACATGAGATGATCCCTATTTATTTCCAAATTAACAATTTTTAACTTTAAGTTAACCTTTTTAACATGAGATTATCCCTATTTATTTCCAAATTAACAATTTTTAACTTCAAACTAACCCTTTTTAAATTCAAGTTGACCATTTTTCAATTTTAATTTAACCCTTTTTAACTTTAAATTAATCTTTAGACCTTCAAATTAACTTTTCTTGTGCTCCAATTAGCACTTCTGACAACCAAACAATCCTTTTCATTTCCAAAATTAATCCTTTTTAATTTCAAATGACCCTTATGATTTAAAAAAAAACCTTGTTTGATTTTAAAATAAACCCCTTGTTTACCTTCGGTGATTGTTTGCCAAACTCGCATTATCAGAGCAAATGTTAATTCCTGGAAGTAAATAAATTTTACAATATCACCTATTCGATGCATTCATTCTATTCAAAAAGAACCGAAGTGCACGTTTTTCTGATCAACAGCGAGTTGGTATGTACGACCGCTTTATTGATAGTGAGTGTACTGCCAGAAATTTTTTAATCGTCCAGAGTAAACCACAAAATTTTTATTCAGGTTGCTCGCAATATGAGGTGATACGGATCAGATGATATTCCATCCAAGAAACCGGCAGCGTAATTTAGTCGAGGAACTGAATATTTTACTGTATGTTCGATAAAATCCGAATTCCTTTCTCCGAAATGTTGGAAGGGTTTTAGAAAAGTAAAACTAGAGATGTACTCCGGACTTTCAATTTTATGCCGTATCTATCTCTTCTCTTCTGGGGGCTTCGGGACTTTGATTATGACAAGCGTCTAACGTTCCTTGTAGAAATGTCGATTTGGAAGACTGAAGAAAACGTTTTTCCATACATCACATGGCCTGATGAATCCAAGTTCACCACTAATGCCGTACCAAACCGTAGAATTTTCGATTGTGGGCAGAGGAAATCCAAGTATTGTTTACTTTTGTCACCGTCAGGTGGTTCCCAGTATCAACGTTTGGTGTGGACTTCTCGGAAATAAATTAATTGGGCCTTAATACTAGGAAAATAATTTAAAAGGAACTCAGTTTCTCACTTTTTTGAGGTTGAACCAACACTATTAGATGATGTTCCTCTGCAATAACGACAAAGAATGATTCTCCAGCTTGATAGACGCCTCCAACACAATTCTTTACAGGTGGGGGACGTTATTTCAATCCTCATTTCCAAGATTGGTGAATAGGACCTCAAGGCCCGATGTGTTGGCCTCCTGTCATCCTATTTATCTCCACTTGGCTACTTTCTGTGAGGTCATTTAAGAAACAGTGTCTACGCCAATCTTAACCCAGTAACCTCAGTTGATTCACTGTGGCAAAGGATAGAAAATGCTTGTCTGACCACTGGTGAAGAGAGGTTAAAAAGAGCAAATATTTGCATCTTTACGCAAGGCACATAGTTTGAACATTAAATGTGATTAACAAATACCAAAACAAATTAATCTTTTTCAAACTTTTTGCCATAACTTTGTCATTTTTTGACCATTTCAAAATCCGATTACACCATTGTTTTAAGCGGAAATGCTCCTTTAAAATGATGTGTGAGGATGGTTAGGGTCATATTTGAAATTTTGAGGGGCCTGACTTATCCTGAACAATTTTTATCCAAAAAAGGTAACAATTGAAACTAGACTAAGAAATATTAAAGTCGTATTTTTTTTATTGATAGCGTGATAGGTTCAAGAGAAATTAAACCCAGCCATCTAAAAAGGAGAACCTGTATATACATTTAGAGAGAGAGCGAGAGAGAGAGAGAGAGAGAGAGAGAGAGAGAGAGAGAGAGAGAGAGAGAGAGAGAGAGNGGGAGGGAGAGAGAGAGGGAGGGAAAGGGAGAGAGAGAGAGAGGGAGAGGGAGAGAGAGAGAGAGAGAGTGAGAGACAGACAGACGGACGGAAAGAGGCAGAGAAGGATAAATTTGGCGGAAAAAGCTTAAGACTGCAAGCTGTAATTGAAAGAAGAATATATCGGATAGTCTAGACCACAAAAATTATTCAAAACTGTAAGCAGACCTTCCATAATATCATTAAAATACCAAAAATTTCTGAAAATCCAAATGTTTTTCCCTTATTTCCCAGGATCCCGTTTTTCTTTCTTTTTTTTTAAGGGAAAAAGTAATTCGTTAAATCATTTCACGGAATCGGTCGTTTTTCTTTTAAATGAGGATGGAACCGGAATGCTCTTCTCCGCCAAGAAAGTTGCATTCAAAATGTAGACTTTATCGGACACATTTCATGATTTACGAGTAAAACAAATTATCGTTTTTTTACATACGTTTCTCATTGACTCAAATCCTGTATTTAATCGTGTATATAAAAATGGTGCCTTTATAAAAAATAATTAATTTTCTTCAACATACGACATGAAAATGCAAGAAAAACATATGGAATAGAGACGAAATGACGGTGAGTAATAAAAAATAATAGTGAAACGAGGGAAACTTTTACCAAATAGAAAATGGAGTTCTTGGGGGCTTCGGTAAGCATTCTTTGCTTTATCGGCATTCCCAGGCACAAGAAAGTGGCATTGTTGTTCGAGGAGAATATTCTGTTTTTATCTCCCGTTCTTATTCCTGATCATGGATCACTTTGTTATGGCTACATTGCAAACGACAAAACCTTCCTAGAATCTTAAGGTTTTGCAACAAAAAAGCATTCGATAGAATTTTCAGATTACTTATGCACTGCAATAAACAACACAATTCAGCTTTTAATAAGATTTGCCTGCAATCCGGTTAAATTTGATATATATTTTAATATCGGCATAATTTACTGTTTGATGTTTGCAAAATAGAGAGAAAATAATAAATACACGAGACGGTTCATGACAATCTCTGAATTTTTCTTAATGCCAAAACACATCCGATTGAGATTTACATGGGTGTAGTAAACGAGTTTGATTTTGTATTGACAAGGGTTAATTGCATAAACTTAAATGGTATAAATAAATTAAAGTATTGATGAAAAAGAAAAGAAAAGCTGAGATGACAACAATGAAGCGACCTTGGACACAAAAATGTCCTTGACAACATGGATCTTAAAATTAAAATACAACTTGAAAGGACTCGATCAGAAAGTAACCTATCAGATCTAATAATAAGGAAAATCACTGTCTACTCCCTACAGAAGAGAAAAATAAAATAAAAGACCAATGGTGCATATTCCTTCAAAAAATAAGACAGCAGCAAAAAAGATGCTTTCATCGATCACCTTAGCAAAATTTTCAAACTAAATAAAAACATCATTTACCATTTCAGTAGAAGAAAATATAAAGCTCATTACCATCAAAGAAATTAAATCACTGGAAAAATATTTTTAAAAAATACCAAAAAATTGATTAGTTTAACATATCTATATAATGTTACAGTCTAAAACTTGTTCCCCATATCTGGACATTTTTTGAAGTCATTATAGTACTAAAACGTACAACATTGGCCAAAAAAATTGATACAGAACCATATCACTACGATTGACAGCTTTTCAAAAACTTTTAGTAAAAAATAAAAACATCATCAAAGACTAATTTTGATTTCCTTTAGAACATTCTATAATAATAAAAAAATAGAAAATTTGTTTTGCAATCTTCCTTGATGTTTAGATTGAGATTAAGAGAGATGATGCCAAAGCAGTATGTAGATCTTATTACTTCCTAGTTAACTGATATCCATCCAAGTCAAACAAGTGCAATAATAAGAACAAAGAAAGATAAATGCGGGCCTGCCTCAACGAGGCATACTAGGTCGAATAACTTTATCCCAGCGATTTTCAAAAACAGATGGCCTAAAGTTTAGCGTCTACAGATCAGTGGTATACCTTTTGAACCGTTTATTAAAAAAGAAATGCCCACAAAAGACCTGTGACAAGATACTAAATAGAAAAAATAGAGAATCAGGTTGAATCAGTTTAAATATTTACTTATAAATAATAAGCTAAAAAATTGAACCTATCTACGCATTGATGGTACCATTATATAATACAGCGATAATCTATATGCCAGACTTACAGGAAGAGCAAATGAAATACAAAAAGGACAAAATAAGGTTTAGAGTATAGACAAGTGTATTATACTAAGTTAAATCCACAAATTATTGTTTCCAATCTTTCCTACTACAACATGTTTTAAAACAAACAAAAATTAATGTTAAGAAAAACGAAAGCGAAATATAATTTTTTAAATTTTATTAAATTGGATAGTATTATGTTTTCTATTAAGAACCTCAGTGTAGGAAAACGAAAAACACGAATTTATAATTTACTTAACAAAAAACAAAAAATGTGATACTAATAATGAAATATAGTTATACATATAAAATGAAATATAAATAAATTGAACAAAAAATAATACATTTTTTTATGTAAGGTTTGGTTGAAATAAAAAGCTAGTGCCACGAGCGGGATTCGAACCCACGATCTTCGGCTAAATACGCAGCTGCTGTATAACGTGAGCTTTCGTTACTTCGATCCACTCTTACACCAACTCCCCATCTCGAGTTTTCCCTCCTTTTTGCAGTTTTTCATTTCAACCAAACCCTTACATAGAAAGATGAATTAATTGAAAGAAATAATTTGGTCAATAGACCACTAAATATAATGGATTTAAAAAATAATAAATATAGTCCTTCATTAGGTTTCGTGGTCCGCTTGACCAAATAAATTCTTTTTAATTAATTAAGGTTTTGGTTGAGATAAAAAAGTCAGTGTCACAAGCGGGTTTCGAACCCACGATCTTCGGCTAAATACGCAGCTGCTGTATAACGTGAGCTTTCGTTACTTCGATCCACTCTTACACCAACTCCCCATCTCGAGTTTTCCCTCCTTTTTGCAGTTTTTCATTTCAACCAAACCCTTACATAGAAAGATGAATTAATTGAAAGAAATAATTTGGTCAATAGACCACTAAATATAATGGATTTAAAAAATAATAAATATAGTCCTTCATTAGGTTTCGTGGTCCGCTTGACCAAATAAATTCTTTTTAATTAATTAAGGTTTTGGTTGAGATAAAAAAGTCAGTGTCACAAGCGGGTTTCGAACCCACGACCTTCGGCTAAAAACGCCGCTGCTCTACCACTTGAGCTATCGTGCCTTCGATGCACTCGGACACTAACTTGTGACACTGACTTTTTTATCTCAACCAAAACATTAATTAATTGAAAAGAATAAATAGAGTTTTACACGTTTTCTTTCTCAGGCTTCACGGAGCAATAATAATTTCAATATTATTTACACTCGAGCTGAAATATCTTCTAAAACAACTTTTCCAAAGGGTTCTAAGTGCATCTAAAGTAATTCCTATATCTAAAATCCGGTGGGTCCCCTTGCCTATGAAGGGTTACAAAAATTATAGGTTATATAGGAAAATTAATTAGAAACAATAAGAAAAAATTTCGCTTCGGACGTTCTGTTGTAGATATTTTGTATTAGCGCTTAAAAAAAGGGGAACCCTTCATACTAAACCCGCACGACTTGAAAGAGTTTCATAAGTATAGGCCTTGGGTGCCGTGGAGACTTACAATCTACGTTATTAATTGATTAACTTATACTGGCTCAATTATGCAGGCGTATACACATATGTGCATAATCGAACGTATAATTTCTGCAAGAATCAAGCATTACGGATTTGTCAGCTTTTAAGTAGTCATTGTGATCCAGGTGTAGGATTCTCTCAGCCTCTATTGACGGTACCAACCGAGATAATGTTGTTTCTTTTTTTTTACTAGCAATATCTGCTGCTCCGAGTCTATACATTCCGGAATTCAAAACGTCTAGTCAGCAGTCTTACACTCATGTAGATTGTTGGCCTTAGTTCGAAAATACATTCCCATTGAACCGTGGGCTTTTTATTAACCAATTAACTACACGGTCTTTCCATATTTCCCGAATGGATCTGGGATTAGACACGGTAGCGTCATTAGCCCCTTGCTGTTTTTGTTATTTATTAATGAACTTCCTGTTTGTTTAGATTTTGGAATTAGCTGTTCTACTGTAAATAATTCAAAGACTTCTATATGCTGACGATGTAGTCATTCTGGCCATTTCTCCACTCAACTTTCAGGGTAACATTGGCAAAATGATTGCTCTAATTGGAACGAGACAGTAAATTAAAATAAATCCAAAATCTCAGTTTTTCTTAGTGGGAGCAGGATGACGAGTTGGGAGCTCTGATTCTTTGGCGGCAGAAGAATTGACGTTGTTAGTGTATTTATATAAATAGGCTGCTCTTTACGTACCGTCTCAAAGACCTCACGTCAAAAAGAAAATTTATACGGCGAAATTTTCAATCAATTCGATCTGGTCTAATATTTTTTCAAAGTCGTCTATTGCACCACATAATAAATTCCCATTTTTTAAGGCAGTGCAGTACTAAATAGAGTGCTATGCTTTCGTTGTTTCGGGGTATGAGCGGTTCGATGTAGTCGAAACTTTTCATCGTTTTGTATTCGTAAAAAAACATTTATCAAATTTTACTAAATACATGCTATACTCAGTGACATCAATGGACCTTTTTTCGTTTACACTATCATTCTCCACCTTCCTTAGTAGAACAGGACACTGCCTGTCTAAAGACTTCATAAAATTACAGCGTTTAAAGTAATTAATGGTAATTTATCCTGGTATAAGCGGCCTAATTCACTAGCCCATGATTGTAGTAATTTTTTTCATTAGCATTATACCATTTTGTAGTTGTTGTTTTATTCTATTATTTTCTTATGACGTTTCCTGATTCTTTACCTAACCAACTCGTATCACAGTGCAATGTTGTATAAATCTCATAACCGTTACACTTGGTGTCTAATCTCTCTTAAGAATGTACTATTGGTCCGTAAACTTTAACATTATTTAAGCCCAAAATGGTTTTGTTGAAGATCCATGAAATGTATTATGGAGTTGAATAATATTTCTCATTCTTTCTTATATTTGGGACACATCATAATTAGGTGTTCGCATGTGTCGTTGAACAATGGTCACAAACACTAGAATTGGCTATATTTATTTCGTATAAATATTCATTGCAAATAGCATGGTTCGAGCGTAGTCTAGATATCTTTATTTACTGGTTGGTTCTTAAACCAGGAAGTACCGACTTTCGGCTGTATGGATTTGTAAAAACTTCCGTAACTCGAACTCCGATAACTGTCCTGCCACGTGTTGTAAAAAAGCCTCCTTAACGTGTTATGAATTTCACTATAGTGGATGATAAATGTTGACGTTTGCCCCTGTGTTGCTGCTTTTTTTGCCAATTGATCAACTTTTTCATCGAACGTCAACCCTGCATGTGCTTTTCCTCAAGCAATTACAACATTTTGATTTTTTTTAGGTAACTGATTTTCTGCAATATTTCATAAATGAGATGGTTGTCGGAAGTATTCAATTTTCGATTATTTAGTTTTTCCAGGGAGCTTAAACTATCCGTGATTATAAGACATTTACTAATAATGGTAGAACCTATGTAACTGAGGTCGTTGGCAATGACGTATAGTTCAGCTGAGTATATACTACTATGTTGGGACAGTTTAATGAAGCATCGTTTTTTATAGTTTGGGTCTTAAAATGCACATCCAACTCCTGATGCCAATTTTGAGCTGTCAGTAAAAATATTGCGAAAACCGGGAAATTTTTCTTCTAGCTTGTGCCGGAAAACGCTATTCGCTATCCTTGTGTCGAAGTTTTGCATGTCGGAAAATACGTTAGTTTCTACCTCCTCGGTCGATGCATCGTAATTAGTTTGGTAGAAGGGCGGGATATCAGAACATTTTGTACTTTTATTTTATTTGTACAAATTTAAAAAAAAATCCAAGAGCAAGTTTCCTGCTTTCTTGTGTAATATTGGTATATTTGTGTTTGTGAACAAAGCAGGCTCAATTTAGAATATATTTTGGATTGTTGTGCCAAAATTTTCCAAATAAATCTATTACAAAGAAGTCGCCTCCTAAGATTTAACAGCAACTCTAGTGATATTATATACATATATATATATAATTGCAGTTTTTCATTTCAACCAAACCCTTACATAGAAAGATGAATTAATTGAAAGAAATAATTTGGTCAATAGACCACTAAATATAATGGATTTANCCCGATAACCCCCAATTTGAACACACAAGAATTCGTACCATGGCTAATATGCAAGATCATAAGGCCAATAAAAAAAAAAAAATTACTCCCCTCTGAGTGATGAATCTGTTAAGGGCTGCTCACTGTGTGCCTGCGAGGGAGGACATCTCTAATGTTTTGGCTGTGTCTACCATTCTTTCAACGTTTCGGGTTCTCTTACGGGGGACAACTCGAGTTTCGAGCCGTGCTCGATCATAAAACATAATTCTCCGGATTGTTCAGACGGTTGATTTTGAAAAGAGCTCACTGGAGTACATCAGAGAGTCTGTGGAAAAGTTTAATTTTAATTTTTATAAAGAAAAGCGCGAAAAGTTTTCATTTAATAATATTGTTTCCTTAATTTTTTATTATTATTTTTCTATCTACATAATATATTCTATTAAAATAAATTTCAGCCGGTCACCACGTCCAGCAGACGGTTTAGTAATCAATGCTGCATTAGAGCTGGTTTCTTTTTCGTTCCTTAGAAAAAATGTATTTTCATTTTGTAAATAAATTTGTTTTATCATGGATTCATTCATCGCATTGGAAATTTGCTATGCATCAAGAGATATCTTATGGTTTTGCCTGAACCTTTCTTGGCCGATCATCATTGTCCTAGTTACTTCGTTGGCCTGTATTCCCTGGGTGATTTTCTTTCCCCAATGTCTGACATAGCTTTGATTCAATATCTCACAGCACAGGAATTTACTTATGAATTGTCTTTAGTCCGATTAGATGGCAATTTTATGTTGGTAATACAGAGCCGTTTGATCTCCCTGAGGGATTTTGTACAACTTTATATGGTTTTCCTCGCTTTTCTGTTCAAACCATTTAAAAAAAATTACTTGTGAGAATTAATAATTTATTATCAGTAAGTACTGTACAATATTGTTAATGACGTTGTAGAGTAAATTAGAAACACTAAGAAATACATTTCTCTAGGGGTTAGAGTTCCTGTCCGGTCGCGTTCCTATATCAATTAAACCGCCCGGTCTCGGGAGGAGAAAGTGTTATGGCGCTTCTTGTTTATTTGAACTTGAGAGAGTGGTCCTTGTTCCGATTTGTTAAGGGAGGGAAAGACAACAGAGAGAAAGAGAGTGAGTACGTGAAAGAGAGAGGGCCGGAACTTCCATTAGACTAACATCAGACACGTTCTAAAAATATTGATAGGCCAAGAGTTGGCTTCAGGACTACGCTAATCGTTACAAAACTACAAAATTCCGAGTCGAAAAAAAACCTACAACGAGTACTTTTTAACTAAGAATTAATCAGAAAATAAGTACTCTTTTGCATAATATTTGTTAAGTAACTACCGAATTAAACGAGTAAAAATTATTTATAGGAAAATTTTATTAATAAATTCACTAGTTTTCGTGGTCCGCTTGACCAATAAATATCTTTCAATTAATTAAGGTTTTTAGTTGATAAAAAAGTCAGTGTAACGAGCGGGATTCGAACCCACGATCTTCGGCTTGATACGCTGCTACTCTCCCACTTGAGCTATCGTGACTTCGATCCACTCAGGGACTAACTTCCCATCTCAACCCACCTTTTGAATTTTCCCTCCTTTTTGCCTTTTTCAAATGTAGTGTACGCAGGATTCGATTCTTGGCGGCAAATGAAACCACGATAGATCAAGTGGTTATAGCAGCAGTTATTGAGCCGAAGGCCATGGGTTCGAATCCCGCTCGTGACTCTAAATTTTTCATTTCAATCAATACCTTACATAAATGTGTGGTGATTAGTTACCGTTAGTCGATGATAATTCGGAAATCGTAAGATGCGGGCTGGTATGACGTAGGGTTCAGAAAAACATTTTCTTTATCGTGCTAATGTTTTGATCTTTATTGAGATCATCTTCAGGGCCTGGGATTTACAAACATTGTTTACATTTAAAAAATCCTTGAAGGATGTAGAAAAAAGTGAATTTATACAATGCAAAAAAAAATGTTTTTACATTGAATCAAACCTTACATAAAGATTAATTAATTGAAAGAAGTTATTTGGTCAATCGGACAACGAAATATAAGGGATTTAATAAGAAAAACGAAGTATATCTTCACTAAAGCTCTCCGTGGCCTTTTCATTTGTCGCCAAGAATCAAATAGATTACACGACATTTGAAAAATGGCAAAAAGGAGGGAAATTCAAAAGGTTGAGTAGGTGACCGTACCTTGAGGTCACGATAGCTCAAGTGGTAGAGCAGCGGCGTATCTAGTCGAAGATCGTGGGTTCGAATCCCACTCGTGACACTTACTTTTTTTATCTCAACTAAAAAACTTAATTAATTGAAATTTATTAATAAGCATTTTTGTTTTATGCCTTCGAGCTCTCACTCAATTCATGAATGAATTGGCGGGTACAGTCTACCAAGCAATATAACCAGGAAAAATACTGCAAATTTAATAACTATTTGTTTAAAATCGACATAGAGTTTATAATCTTGCATGAAAGGATCGGAAGTAGGTCCTCCTGCTCCAAAAAGGGATCAAAATCTAATCGAAAATTTGACTTTACTCCTCAACGTAGGTCTTAATACTTTACGTATAAAAAAATGTATTATTTTAGAACTTTTATTGTTTTCCTAAAAAATACTTTATTTCGGACAATAATTCTCCAAGAAAATATCCAACGTGGAACAAATTGGACGCCTACAGCACTCCCTCCATTCCAAATATTCATTTACATAGAAACGTATTTTCACTTTTAATTCAAGCTTCCTAAAAGGAAGATTATAATTTCTCAGTCGGAAATAACGAACCCTTTGATTATTTAAGAGAAAACGCAAGCGCACGAAGCTTGGATTTTTCAACAGCTTTAAATTTATTCGTTTGCAGTTCCAGTAAAGCAAATAAAGGATCCTTTCAAGAACTGAAATTTGAAAACATCTGGCTGGTGCAATAAATTCAACAGGAATACCCAATTATTAATTTATCATTAATTTAATTAATTTTTATATTATTAATTTTTTATTTTAAATATCTGACTTGGTTCTTTTATTACACAATTGTAAAAGATTTTAAAAAAGTACATCAACTGTATCATTTTATATTGTAGGATATCTTTTAACATAGATTAAAAGGTGTTTCTTGATACTTTTTGTTCATTAGGACAAAGCACCGTTAAAAGGTTGTTTCGATCAATGTCAAGTTCTAAGTATTTTTTCTAAAGGCTTTCTGACATGCTTTAAACTTTGGAAAACTGCATGGGTTGTTCTGTTTTATTTCGGCATCGAAAAAGAACTTTTGGTCCAACTCTCCTAACACTTCTTTAAGAGGGTGAATTTGTCAATTTGGAAAGAAAAAGTTCCGTTATAAATCATTTGCTTCAATATCAACGATAGTTTTTACCGACATATACAATTTTAACTTAGGAAAGTAGGTTAATTGTTTTCCTTTTGCATCCGGAAAACTTCCAATACGTATTTTAGTAAAAAATAATAATTTATTTTCAAATTTTGCCTTACAAATAAACCTGATATTTTTAAAAATCACAAAACTAGCCATAACTTTAAAACAGTTCCACCGATTTCAAGGACAATTTATAGAGCTTTAGAATTTCACCTCTGTAAATAAAAGACATAAAAAATGAAACGTATGGATAACGAATCTAAACTTTCATAAGTAGAAAAATTCAGCTTTCTAACTGTTGCAATAACTTAAAATTCGGATGAAATCAAGGAAATCATGGATTGGAAATGGAACACCGGAAAAAACACCATGCGCCTAATTCAACTCAATTATTTTACTTTTTTGTTACCATTCAAAATTTCTATTTAACTTACTTCAAAAGGCTTAAATCGAATCCGAAAACATTAAATTTACCTAATTTAATACATTTCGAGACTTTTTGTGGTTATCTTAGATATTGAAATACATAATTTATAAACGAATGACGTATTGAATTAGGTTCAAATATTTTTTTAGATAGGCACAAAGTTGATATTGGTTTCGTGTACCTCAAAAAAACGGAATACAAATTTTTGGGAAATTAAAAAAAAATGACATACTTATTGCTCTCCAAATATCTATGACATTTTTTTCGAAAACCACAAAAGCGGTGATAACTTTGAAACAACTCCACCGATCGGGGACCGCGGTAGCCGAGTGGTTAGCATGAGAGACTCTCACGCCGCGGTCGTGGGTTCGATTCCCACCGTCGCCTCTGGCCCTTTTTTCACAATAACCCCCCCCCCAAATTTGAACACACATATATGAATTGTCACATGGCTAATAGTTCATAACACAAAAAAAAAAAAAAAAAAAAAAACACCGATCTTCACGAAACATTTTAATGACGCGTTTATTTACATGTAATAAGACAACAACAAAAGTTAGACATACGTTATAAAATATTTGAATTTTTTGTGTGTATATTTCACCAGAATATTTCCCACATATAATATTGTAACATTTAAAAACTGGTACGACTGCCTAATAGGAGATATATTTTTTTCTAACGGTCGTAATGGCATTGGATTTTGAAAATATATGGTATAAGAATGACTATTGTAAGTTAAACACGAGACATTGGTAAAAAATTTAACCTCGACTAAGCAAATCAAAAAACGTCTATTTGTTCTTTTTTTCTATACTAATATTTTTTGGCTTCTTTTACTGGAAACGGCTTTTCGTATCTCACATCATTTAATACAATCCTCCATATTATTTCATTGTCCTACGTACAAAAAAACGATTCACCTCATACATAATAACCATGAAATTCGTCCAAAACAAAAGCAAAAACTACATAAAAACCTACTTAAATTTTAAAGATATTCTTAAATAAATGTTTTTCTTGGCTTCTATGTCCCAATGGATAAAACGCTCAGACCTATGTTTAATAATTTTTGACCTAATATGGCCAAAACAATTTTAATTTATGTAAAATCACAAAATTATGCTACAGATATACAAGACACCAAACTATTGCTCCTCCAATATAATAACCCTGTTCATATAAAAATAGTCTTGGAAAATAATCAATGTTCAGTTTCATTTCCAGAATAAATCAAATCGGTTGGGTATTATACATTTTTACATTTCTTCATCATACATTTAAAATTTCATTTTTTGTTGTTTAGATAATTAATGAAGTACTTTTATAAGTCCATTGTTTTTTTACTATTTTCTTAGATTCAATTATAAACGTGTGGTGTTTAGTGACCGTTAGCCAATGATTATTTGGTGACCGTGACATTTTCCTTATCGTGCCAACGTTTCGATCTTTAGTTATTCAGATATCGATTAACGGTCACTAATCTCTATACGTTTCGATCTTTATTGAGAACATCTTCAGGGCCTGGCATTTATAAACATTGTTTAAATGTTACAAATACATGTAGGATGTGCAAAAAAAATATAATAATAAGAATAAGAAAAGAAAAGAAAAATTGAATTTATACATTGCTAGAAATTTTAAATTCAATCAAAGTATTTGCACTCACTCAAAATGTGTGTTTTCTGTGCGGCAACTTACAACGATGTTACATCCCAATATCTAGATAAGAGAGTAAAGCAACATATCTATGATTGCAAAAAAAAACCAAACAAATTCGTACAACACTGGCTCCCTGCCATTTTGAACACCAACACAATTTCGACTTCAAAAATCTAAAAATATTACACACAGAACAAAACAAAAATAAATGTAACTTTTTAGAAATGGTTTACATCAACAGAGATAAACACAGCATCAATTACAGAACGACATGTCAAGTCAGTCGCAGCTACGCTAATGTCATCTATCAAATTCAATATCGATAACATACATATATCATCATCACATCACACAAAACATATAATATACCATACAAAACAATCATAACATTGCACACATCAAACATCTCTACATAGTCTAATTCCTCAACAATTCCTTTCCCTAATTATCCCCGTCTATTTAATCCGGAAAGGATAATCAGGCCAAACCATTGCCCACGTTTTTTTCCCATTGTCGGCTCCTTTTACTTCAAAGAAGCCGACTCCTCATATAAAAAATGTCTTTCTATCCCGACTTCCTTCCCGACCTCTTCAAAATCCAACTTGTATAAACAAAAAACTAATATCTCACTGGCACTCTAAACACGACACACAAGAATGACACACCTACATGGAAAACAAACACTTTGAGCTAGTACAAATACTTTGATTGAATTTAAAATTTCTAGTATTGCATAAATTCAATTTTTCTTTTTTTTCTTATTCTTCTTATTATATTTTTTATTTTATTTTTTCCACATCCTACATGTATTTGTATAATTGAAACAATGTTTATAAATCCCAGGCTCTGAAGATGATCTCAATAAAGATCGAAACGTTGGCACGATAAAGAAAATGTTTTTTTAAAACGCACTTCACACCAGACCGCATCTTACGATCTCCAAATAATTAAATTACAAAAAAAAATTTATTACGCTATAAAGCGTAAAATAAGCATTTATCCAGCGGATTTAGTTGCACTCCACCCACAAAGAAACTCTTTTGTTGTTTCAATTTTTAAAATATAACAATTCCCAAGGGGGAAAATTTATCTCTCACTCGGATTATCCGGGTTCAATGTAAAAGAGGGTGGTAAATGTAAACGGCGTTACAACGTCGAAATCGGGCTTTAACGGGGCCACCCACTCGGTAAAACAAAAAGACGTCTACCGTTTGGCTTTTCGGTTTTTCTACATAACTCCGTATTTTTTCCCGCAATAGGAATGATCCTCTGGAATATTTTTGTTACGAAATTTTCCACGAGTTTGATCGATTGTCTCGATCAGCCTTCAAAACGTGAACGTTAATTTAAACCATAGGACCAGGTGGTATTTGTTGCACTTTTTTATACTGATTTTGGTTTGACCGAGGCTCTGATCTTCGGAATGAAATATTTAAAAGGATCTTTCTTCTTTCCATCACTCTGTTTAAGCCAGTTCCTTCGGGCTCTTTTCTGACACATTGTCAGTTTGTTTTATTTTCGTGCTTTGCCTTTCAACGCTCTCTAGAAATACCCTTTTTTTGAAATATGAAATAATTCAACCTCTCAATTTTTCACATGTTTTTCTTTTTATATGGATTAAAACGCAGTTGAGTGAATTTATTTTGTGTGGACTCGGAAAAGATTTTGTCGGACAGAATGATGTCCACGTTCTATTCTCGTACGGTGATTAGCGTCGAGTCAACGCCTTAACAGTTGCGGATACGGACTCCCCGTTTAAGGTTTTTAAGAACAATAAAGTCAATGTTTAAATGCCATTCTCATTTCTCGCCATTTTTTTCGTGAATCGTCCCGGTTCGTTAAATCTCACCGTTCCATCTCTCGAGCCCCGCCCCAGTTGATATTAGGCCCTGTTCTTTAGCCTCCCTCGAAGGGGGGAATTATTTTCGAACATTCGGTAGAAAGTCAAAGCCCGCCGGACTTTGACGTCCCGTTATTTGCAGGCTTCAAACCGAGTTTACGGTTTTGTTTAGCTTTTAGGAACGACGGCCAAGGAAGTTTTGTAAGCGACACCGATTTTACCCGGCGAGATCGTTTTTGGCCAAGAGACCCAGATCATTACTGCACTGCCGGTTCCTTTTTCTTTATGTTCTTCTAAGATGCTTTAAAGATATACCATCAACATGTCGTATATTTAAAAAAATTGTAAAAATAAGTATACAATACACTGTGCAGTACATTAACAATGGGACATGGCGGTCACCGAGGAGAGACTGCCCACCTCATATTTCATAAATTCATAAACACGGACAGAACAAGAATAACACACCTACATGGAAAACAAACACTTTGAGCCCTGAAGATGATCTCAATAAAGATCGAAACGTTGGCAAGATAAAGAAAATGTTTTTCTAAAACCTACGTACTAAACACCACATGTTTCGATCTTTATTGAGATACTCTTAAAGGCTCAAACTGTTAGTTTTCTGAGTAGATGTGTCATCATTGGGTGTCGTGTTAAGAGTGTTAATACGTTTCAAAAGAAACATTTTAAACATAGACATCACTACCAGCATTAAAAATATTAAAACACTGACACAAAAATTACAACAATTTCAATTCAAATTCAGTGCCGCCAGACACCTTAAAAAATTCTACAAATAATCAAAAATATGCATACAATTTCCATTTTGATCAAATTAAAAACAAACACATCATAAATCGTAACAACTTAATCAACAAACAAACATCTGATAACACAAACAATTTGTTTCTAAACCTAACAAAAACCAACATTCCTCCAGAAATCAAAAACTTCCTATCACTTGGTCCCAAACATTCCATTCCTGACAACAACATATTTAACAACAGCTAAATTCGATCCAAAAGTCAACAAAAACAGAAGAAGAAAAAGACATAACACGATCAAAATGCATAAACACAATCACAAATCACTTACAACACCTCACTGCAAATCAATACAACATAGCTCAACTAACATACACCAAAACAAAAAAAAAAATCACAAAAATAATCCAGACATACTCAATCTTTCTGCTGATAAAACAAAACAAATAGTAGCAATCAGCAAAAAAAAAGGAAAAAATTAACAAAATTATCAACGACACATATAGCACAATCAAATCAGACCCTACCCATGTTCTAATCAACCAGACAAACAAAATCCTTCAAGAAACACCTAAACAAAAAGAAATTGACATATACACCTATAAATCACTTCAAAACAATTCTCCAACGCCCCCGAAACTATATGGATCTATAAAAAACACATAAACCTGAACACCCTCTAAGACCAATAATTTCATTTGTAAATTTCCCTACATACAACATGACAAAATACCTAACCAACATACTCAACAACATCACAAAAAAAGGGCACTGTCAACACGGCACCCAATAACGACACATCTATCCAGAAAACAAACACTTTGAGTCCTGAAGATGATCTCAATAAAGATCGAAACGTTTGCACGATAAAGAAAATGTTTTTCTAAAACCTACGTCACACCAGACCGCATCTCACGATCATCCAATAATCATTGACTAACGGCCACTAAACACCACACATTGTATATAATTTAAAAATTGTTTGCCATAGGATTTTCTGCCTTTGTTGAGCGCTTATTTCAAAGTGATTATAAAACAGTCGATTAGTTTTTTGTTACACAATGGTTAATAAAATATTATGAAGAATATTATAATAGTATTACATGAGAATAAACGTATAAAAAGTTAGAAAAATACAAAGCATATTTGTCAGAAAAAATATTATTTACAAAATCTCTTAAATACGAATTTTTATATCAAACAATAATAGATTTTGTGCTTGGAGCAAAAATTTTTGTTTTTCCGATGTCCGATGTTTTCCAATTTAAAAATTTATAACTTCTCTGGATGTTTCCTGGTTCAGCTCTCTTGAGTTTGATGAGGACGATTGCTCATGTTTTGGCATAAATATTTACAATTTTGGTACATTTAACAGTGTTTCTAGTGCAGTTGACTGGGTTGTTTTCATTGCCTTTGTGATACGCAGGTTTGCCAGCCTTTGAATGCTGCCTAATGTTTGGGTAGCTTGTTTTTGTTGAGCTTTCTTCCACTACTTTGTGTCTTATTACTGCGTATAAAGCCAATGTGCCATTATCGGTTTTAGCCCCCAGTTGGTACATATTGTCAAATGTCACAAATATAAAAGCTCCAAAATTAAAATTATATTATTCATATTAGGACAATTTTGCAACGCTACAAAATGGTCTATAAATAATTTTTCCAAGGGGTGGAAGGTCGTACGAACGATTATAGGATGTTTAGGACACAGATGTTTAATTCAGGTCGAAGATTATAGGACGTAGCTCAAAAACAAAAACGTACTGATAAAAGAGAATACTAAATCATAACTAGTAGTAGTAACATTATAACAAAAAGGAACAAACAGTGAAAATAATTGATAACTACTTTTCATGATAGTTTCCAATTGAGAAAATAGAATATAGAAAGAGAAAAAATAACCTTTGCTATCCAGATTTAAATAAATTTATAATTATTGTACAGATAAATTTTCTAATTCTTATTTCGAAGCCAGTCTTTCAGCATATGGAAATTTTACTTAGAAAAATTGAAGAATTTCCTTTAAAAAAATAATAATAATAAAAATTGTAGCAGAAAAAGAAACACACAGCATGACCGAACTCAAGAAACGTAGGAACGATAAGGCCTGCTGAATCTGGAAATGAAGAAAAGGGAAACTAAAATTAACACTGGTTGTAGACAAAACCAATGTTCAAAATTCTATTGCAAAATGAAAATGTGTTTTATGATATCACTTTACAGTTTAATGAATTTTAGCCATTTAATAAAAAAATAACTGAATCAATTGTCAAATTTAAATCTGACGCATTTCATTATTCTCCTCATAGCCAAGATCATCAACAATAAATAAATCTTTATTTGGCTTTTTGTTGGTTAGAAATGCTTTTAGTGCAATAAAAACACAGCAATAATAATTCAGAACCCAGTTAATTGATTTCTACGAAGTTTGTGTAGTTCAGCCGAATGGTAACTAAGTTGTTAAGGCGTGTTAATGATGGTTATCTTGATGATGATGATGGGGAAAGCACCTCGTTAATTGTAAGTGAAAGGGATCCCTCTCGGCTTGGGTTTGATCAAATTGTGGTATTGAGATTACCCGCCAAGACAGGACGACGTGGCGACACTTAGGAGCAGGGCTATGGAACAACCCTTGGGTAAATATTGGAAAATCTGCTCCTAAGGATCACCACACCCCTCCCGCCATTGGGCGAATTCAACTGAAGTCATATAAGGAATCTCGAGGGAATACATTTATGGTTGGGCAGTCTGTGATTTTTAAAATATCGTTTATTCGGTATTCAGTATCGATATATATGTTTGTAGGTTTACGTTTATTTTAATGTAACAAACATTCATAATGTCTTTAATGTATCCCAAAATTTACTTACAAATCAGTACAAATTAACGTAAAATGCGAGTTTAGTAAATTTTCGTTCTGTGACTCGTTAAATCAAATATCGAGAAAAAACTTCACCATTGTTAAGCGTGTGCTCGCCATCATTATTTGTTAGTTCAAATAGTTGGCCAAAACAAAACAGCTAAATTATTGATATCAAAATGATCAGAAACGACCAAACTAAGTTGAGAAAGTATCACAATAAAATTAGATAGTTTGGCCCTTTTTGATCATTTATTTTCAATAGTGGTTTCAACCAAAAGGAAATACCTAAAACAGGTATCCAACATGGTCAGAAACAACCAATACCTTTAATCACCCTGCAGGTCCCAAAAGAAAATCTCACATCTACACTTAGTTAAATCCATTACAGTTCGTGGTCCGATTGACCAATTAACTTTTTTCAATTAATTAATCTTTATGAAAGGTATTGGTTGAGATAAAAAAGCTAATGGCACGAGCGGGATTCGAACCCACGATCTTCGGCTAAATACGCCGCTGCTCTACCACTTGACCTATCGTGACCTCGATCCACTCGGACACTAACTTTTCCATTCCATTTGTCGCCGAGAATCAAATAGATTACACGACATTTGAAAAATGGCAAAAAGGAGGGAAAATTGGAGGGTGAGGTTGAGATGGGAAGTTAGTGTCCGAGCGGATCGAAGTCACGATTGCTCAAGTGGTAGAGCAGCGGCGTATTTAGCCGAAGGTCGTGGGTTCGAATCCCGCTCGTGACACTGACATTTTATATCAACCAATACCTTTCATAAAGATTATTTAAACATAGTTTTGAAGTTTGTGAACTTTTTAATTTGAGATTATTAGACGCGTTTTTGGCCCATCTTTAGTGCTGGATTTGCCTAGTACAAAACAGTGAAAAAATCCAAAATTAGTAGAACCAATGAAACTATAGATTCATCTCACAGAACCTAAGGGGAAATCTCACAATAATACGGTTTCCAACAATTTTGTCTGGTATATTAACCACGTACTGCTTGCCATTTTCACTGGTAAGTGTATCAAACCAAAACAGCAAAAATAGGGTAACTAAAGGAACGACCTCACTAGATAATCATAGCCCCCAAGTTAAGAACTTACAACATAGTTTATAGTTTGGTCATTTCCAATTGTTTTGATTCAGGCTCGTTTAGACGAGTTTTTCTTGGCACCGTCTGGGGTGGGATTGGCCCGAAAAAAATAACAGCGATAAAAGCCTGACCAAAATGATTACAAACAACCAAACTACAGGTTGACACAATCCCACAATAAGACTAGGTATTTTGGCTGGTTTCGATTAATTTGATTTGGTTTGTTAAACTTTTTTTATTAACTTCTGCACTGGTTATTTAGCTGTATCAAAATGGTGAAAATACGTAGAAAATTGATCAGAAACGACCAAAATTATAGGTTCATCGATACGGAGACCACATGGAGAAATATGAAAAGATCACTAGATAGCTTGTCCGTTTCCTTCAATTTTGTTTTATGCCTTTAAGACAGGTTCTTTTCGTCATATTTAGTGTGCAGTTTGGCCACAAAACAAACAAAAAAGTCAGACCAAAATGAATAAATGATTAAACGACCAAATTACAGGTTGAGACGATTTAAAGTTAAGAGTGTGAGGTTAGTCGTTTAGGGTAATTTTATGTGGGTTCTAGTAAATAATTTCTTCTTGGCATCATCAGTGGTGGCTTTTTCAGACCAAAATGTAAATATCGGTAGGCAAAACTGACCAAACTACAGGTCCATCGCCCTGCAGCTTCAAAGAGAAAGCTCACAGTCAACAAGACCTAGAACTCTTGGAGGCACGGAGGGATAAAATGTTGTTTGTACGTCAGATCATTTTGATGCACTTATTATTATTACTGTTTAATATGGCCAAACACAATATTAAAGATGGCGGCAAGAACAGATCCGAAACAAAATGGTCGGAAACGACCAAAATAGTTAATTTAAAATATAATTGTACGATTTTCACCTGCGATTTCTGAGTTTTGTTTTGAAGTTTGATCATTTCCGATAATTTTGGCTATGTTTCTATGTGTATTGTACGGTTGGTCTGATCGGAATAAAATAAACAAAATAGGCCGTCCAAAATAATAAGCATAGACTAAAATACAGGTTTACCACTTCCTGACACCATGGAGAAATCTCGAAAATTAATCTAGATGGTTTTGTTTTCAAAAACAATAATGAAAAAATATTGTGAAGTAATTAAATGAAACAAAAAGAAAACAAAGCTAGACCTTTCGACAACATGTGTCAAAAGTGAGGCAAAACGTAAAAGAGGAAATTTATTTGTGTTACCCTACACCCACCCGGGAGGTGGCACCCCGTTTTTATACATTTTGTTCTTTTTCCGTTGTCATCGGCCCGTAAGAAATTTGCGGGCGGTCGGCCCTTTGACGTTAAGCCTAAAACATCCCAAAATCCTCTCACATCTTTCACTCTTCCATTTTCTCACCGGCTCTTATCTACCCGTCCTAAAAACAAGGCGGGTTCATTTTTGTTTTGTATATTGTTTTGAAAGCTTTGTCTTTTTTTTGACTATTTCTATAAAAATGTTTCTGATTATAACTTGACATAATAACGTAATTATTATGATTTTTTTTTCACAAAAGGTAATAGATAAAAAAAATCAATATTCAGATCTGCATCTTAGTAAATAACCAGTCGTTTTAATGTATTTTTTCTTATTAAAATAGCCACATTTTTTAAATATTTCATTTGTTCACTGAAGTTTTTTTATCTCTGGATAATGAATGACTTTTACCTCATTATATTAGACTTGAAAACTTTACTGGCTAAACATTAATTATTGTATTTTATTTAACAATGATTTTACAACTTTGCTCGGAATTCGGGGTCTGTTAATATCAAAAGCCTTTTCATCCTCAGTACCGCATCGAACAAAAGAAAAGGGGTGTCATTAAACATGATTATTCATTGTTAATTTTCTAAAACGTATATACAGGGTGACTGGCGTTAAGTGTCAAAAATGTCAGGAAGCGTTTCTACTCACCATATGCAACAGAAAACTTCCTATAAATCCTTGTCCAAATCCCAACGGTCATGAAGGAATTTCAGTTTTTTCTCTCATTTTTCGACTTACGTTTTTTATTTTTTATATACATTTTATATTATTTTATTACAAATTGTCGTATTTTATCATTTACAAAAAAATTTACTATCTATTTTTCAATTAATTAATATTTTATGAAAGGTATTGGCTAAGATGAAAAGACAGTGTCACGAGCGGGATTCGAACCCATGACCTTCGGCTAAATATGCCGCTACTCTACCACTTGAGCTATCGTGACTTCGATCCGCTCTCGAGATGTGAGGTTGAGATGGGAAGTTAGTGTTCGAGTGGATCGAAGTCACGATAGCTCAAGTGGTTAGAGCAGCGGCGTATTTAGCCGAAGATCGTGGGTTCGAATCCCGCTCGTGCCATTAACTTTTTTATCTCAACCAATACCTTTCATAAAGATTAATTAATTGAAAAATGCTAATTTGTCAATCGGACCACGAACTGTAATGGAATTAACTATCCATGTTCAGCTTGAATCCTTATACAGGGTGACTTGCGAAAAGTGTCCAAAATTTCAGGAGGTGTTTCTATTCACCATATATATCAAAAGACTTCCTACAAAACCCCTATCCAAATCTCAAGGGTAAAGAAGTATTTTCAGGTTTTTTTTTTTTTTTAATTTTTCGACTTAGGTCCACTAAATTGCTTATAAACTTCAGAATTCCTGACTGTAGAAAAATCTGGGTAGTGCCATCTGAAAAAACGTTAAATTTTCTGTAAGAAAGCCTATTTACAATGCAGAATTTTTGGAATAATTTTGTACGAAAAATTCCGAAAAAACAAAAATTTGAATTTTGGAATTTTAAAAAAATGCTGGATTGGTAACTGTTACAACGAACTGTTTACAAATTCCTGGAGCTTTGCAAATTCCCTCAAAAGTTCTCTAGTCAATTAGCTTCCAGCAGTATACCCAGCTTTTTGGATTGCTCTTCTGGTAGGCTCAAAAATTTTGCATTTTGTTGAAACAAACTGGTGTCGATAGTTAAGAGTTGAAGGAAATGCACCAGCTGACTCTGCACTACGATTTCATATAAACCCAGCGCTTATCTTGAACAGCTTATTTCTCGCCGTTCTTCGGACGTATTACATCCATCTGAAGAATCTCTTGAATCGCTTGAGTTTCATGTCAGTTCTTTAATGTGCAATTCAATCAGTTTGCTTTGTGTTATCAGCTGACAACTTGCTCAGGTTGGTGATTTAAATTATGTCCTTGTTTCCTAATGCATATCTTGCTGATATGCATTTCATTTACTGTTACTGCAACGGCAATGCTACTGCTGCAAGGTGAGAATACCAAGTTCGTTTTCCACATTGAGACGTTCCAGCAGATCTCACCTTCCAACGACTTCATCAGAGTCTGAGGGAAACTGGTTCTTTCACTCGAAAAACGAGGGAAGACAATCAGTGAATAGATGTAGATGTTTAGATTTTTTCTAGATAGAGAAATATTCGACACTTATCGCCAGTCACCCTGTATTACACACGGAAAACTTTGACTCAAATCAATTGACGATATTGTAAATTCAACACTTTCTACGAAATTGAATCATGATAGTGTAATATTTTTAGTGACCTTAATAAAAAAATATGCTATAAAATGTGAGTGGATCGAAGTCTGGATAAGAAAAATGGCAAAAAAGGAGGGAAAATTCAAAAGGTGGGGTTGAGATGGGAAGTTGGTGTCCGAGTTTATCGAGGTCACGATAGTTCAAGTGGTAGAGTAGCGGCGTATCTAGCCGAACGTCGTGGGTTCGAATCCCGCTCGTGAAACCGACTTTTTTATCTCAACTAAAAACCTTAATTAATTGAAAGATATTAATTGGTCAAGCAGACCACGAAAACTAGTGAATGCAATAAAGTTAATACATGGCAGTTGTTTTGGAAATTCTATTGGTCAGAATGGGGAACAATCTATCCATTATACATGAAAGGACTTTCCGTTTCATTTTACTGGATCCCTAGCCACAAAGGGATTATCAGATGAAGCTGCTAAGGCGTCTTTAAACATGCACGAGACAAGCTGTCTGCGCCGAGGACTTTGGAATTTTAAAAAGAAAAGTTTAAAAATTTGACCCAGTGGAAAGCAATAATGAGCTCAGAATGGTAAAGATGACGTCGAACCATGAAAAACCTCTTCCCAAATAAATAGAAGAAATTGTTGTTATATGTAGACTTTGTATTGAGCATCCGAGGCTGACTTATAAATTTCTCATGACTGGATAACTCCAACTTGAAAGTGTGGAACTTAAGTATAACATCTTGTTTTATTATTTCCTGTTTTTCTTATTTTTTATGGTGTATATCTGTTATATTTAATACTGTTGAACTTTAATAAACATAAACATTTAATCTGAGTGGACAGAATGAAAACTTTTGTTGTTTTAAAAGCACATTTCTCCTTGGATAAAATATAGCCAAGTAAAAAGTTGTGTAATGGAAGCCATAAAATGTTATTGGATTTCAACTGCAGGGCCGAAACACCAAATTATTCGAGACAAAAAATATACCGTAATGGAAGCTCAGGCGTTTAAAGTGTCGATGACTACGGAAAAAATGGAAATGTTTGCAAACCAGGTGGCAACTTCCGGGTAGGGATCATTAGACAAATACATTTCCTCTTTTACTTTTGGCTCGAAACGTCTCGCTTTGTTTTGTTCCTTTTAAATATTTTGCAAGCGTTTTTAAAATTTTATTTTTTTGATGACGAAACTATGTAGATTTATTTAGAAACTTCTCCATGGTGTGATCAAGTGATAAACTTGTATTTTAGTCTATTCTGATTATTTTGGACGACATATTCTCGCCGTTTTGTTCTGGCCATACCAATCACTAAATACAACGAAAAAAAAATCTAATAGACCAAAACCTCCGGCAAACGGTTACCTTGCCGAATTAAGTTTACTTTTGTTAGATATACACGTATTTTTTCTGTTTTGGTAAAATGAACTGATTTTTATTATATTATTATTATTATTATTATTAATAGATCAAAATCAAAATTATCTGCAACGATCAAACTATACACTCATCCCAGGTCGAAATCTTACAATTCGATTAGATAGTTTGCTCGTTTCCGACCATTTTGGTTCTGCTCTGTTCTTGTCGCCATCTTTATTGGTATGTTTGGCTATATGAAAACAGTAAAAATGGGCAGACCAAAATGATCAGAAACGACCAAGCAGCATTTTAACCCTCCGTGCCTCCCACGAGTAATAAGTCAAGATATAAACAAATTCAAGGTTTTTATGAGTTTTTTCTTGGGGATGGACGTCCGAAGTGTAGTTAGGACTTGTTCTATCATTTTTGTCTATCTATTTGCGCTGCTTTGGTTTTGAAAAGCCACCACTGAAGATGAATAGAAGAAATCTTCTATTTGACTCCAAATAATATTATCCTAAACGATCAACTTATTTTTTAATTGTCTCAACATGTAGTTTGGTCGTTTCTAAATAATTTGGTCTGTCTTTTTTCTCTGTTTTGTTTTCGCCGAACTCAACATTAAAATGGTGAGAACATCCCAAGTAAAAGGGATAAAACAAAAGTGTTGGAAACGCACAACATATCTAGTATTATTTTGAGATCTTTCCATGTGGTCTGAGGATTTAAGAACCTTTAATTTTCATCATTTTTTACCTACTTTTGCTATGTTGACGTAGCTATACTTACCATTGTAAATGAAAATAAATAAAGAACACCTAACATAATAACCTAAGCCAAGTTAATCGAAACCAGCCAAAATATCTTATTCTATTGTGAGATTTTCTCAAACTGTAATTTGACTGTTTGTAAGCATTTTGGTCAGCTTTTGATTACTATTTTGTTGTGGCCAAATTAATCTCCGAAGAGGCAAAAATGTCCCAAAACTAAAATATAGAAAACCACCAAACTATAACTTTTGTTTGTTAGTTGCGGTTTTCCGAGAAGATGAATCTGCAGTTAGGTCGTTTCTGATGTTTTTAGTTTACCTATTCTCGTTTTTTTTTGTCTGACCCTCCTACCACTGATTATGGCAAGAAGAATGTGGTTAATATATCAACCAAAATTATTGCAAACGGCCAAGTATCGAGTTTTATTGTGAGATTTCCACTTAGGTTAGGTTAGATGAACCTATAGATTCGTTGGCTCTAGTAAATTTGGTCTGGCTTTTTTCACTGTTTTGTATTACTCAAACTGACCACTATATATCAAGAAACCTCCAAATCCAATTCAATGTACAAAGAACTCGGGAAAAGAAATAATGACCTCAAATGATTCAAAGCGGTACAGTTGCAAAGCATATGTTCCAATCCAGTTATGTTTAGTGGCATAATTGACCAAATTACTTATTTCAACTAATTATTATTTTTATGTAGGGTCTTGGTCGAGATGAAAAAGTTAGAGTCGCGAGCGGGATTCGAACCCACGACTTTCGTGACGTCGGAAAATATGAAAGGTTGTAGGTTGAGATGAAGAATTGGGGACAGAGTGGATCTAAGTCACGATAGCTGAAGTGGTAGAGCAGCGGCGTATTAAGCCGAAGGGCGTGGGTTCGAATACCGCTCCTGACACTAAATGTTTCATCTCAACCAAGACCTTACATATAAAGAATAATTAATTGCAATATGTTCGATTGTTTGTCTATTAATTCTACACAATCACACTCCTCAGAATTTGTATGAAATCTGCTCAACAAATGAATTTAATTACATTATCGGGGCTTAATCTTAACTAAACCTCTACTTGTTAACATTTATTTCGTATTTAAAATAATCTTCAATTTAACCAATGCAGGAAATTGTTCAGACTGTGTTGTGTTGTATTTTATTCCAGCAAAAGGTAGTGATTTTCAAGCTTGAATACTAAATCTTTTAATATGAAGCGGACGAACATTGAATCCAAAGTTGCTCCCCCGAATCATTGTTAGCGACTCCTTAAACTCCCAGTTCAGCTCGGCAGTGATATCAGCCATAGTTCGAAAGCAAATCTGAGGAATTCTGTGTTCAGGGATTTAAAGCAATTTTATTTACAATTTGAGCTTTTTTAAACACATATGTCAGCAGATTAACTTGTTCTAAACCATAAAATAGGTTTGTTCTTTGACAATAATAGAAGACATCAAAAATCGTGTTTGTAAAGCTTCCACGCTTACTGGATAACTCTCACACAATTCGAAACTACATGAAACACTACTCTAACAACAGAATTACACAATTTCATTATGGCTTCCTAACTATTTGTATGAGCTTTAACTAGTATATTTCTAACCGACTAGGTTGCAATTAAAACTTTCTACACGAGAGTTGTAACCGCATGTAAAAATTTGCCCGATGTACTTACGTTGATTCCTAAATGCCTACGAATGAAATGATAAGGGCAAAAATTACCCAAAGAGCTGCGACCGGTCCTAAAACATAACAACTATCCAACTCTTCCCGCATGACATCATTTTCATTGGCCCAAATACTCAAACTTTTCATTAATTATTGAAATGAACATTTTTACTCTAAAATATAAGACTAGAGCAATTCCTCTATAATTAGTCAGGTTGTTCCGATTTCCTTTTTTAACATAATGTTTCCAGGAAACTTTCAAACTAACCAACTTATAATTGCACTGTGGGATTTTCTCTTGTGGTCGGCTGGTCTTTGAATTTGTATTTTATTCATTTCTGATCATTTTTGACTATTTTTTCTGTTTTGTACCCACAACTGTAAATGGGAAAAAGTGCTTAATAGACCAAATGATATTTGATCAAAAATGACCAAACTATCAAGTTTCATTGTGTGGTGTTCTTTTTGGGTCTGGAAGTGAACAAACCTTTTTTTTTTTTTTAAATATCAATGTACTTATTTTATCTGGCTTTGTTTCATCGATTTATACTGCTTATTCTCGCTATTTTGTCATGTAAAACCCACCACCGAATATGGCGAGAAGAATGCGTCTAAAAGGATAAAACAAAAATTTTGAAAACGACCGAACTATTTACGTTTGAGTTGAGATTTCTTCGTGTGGTCCGGGCGATGAACCGTTTTGACGTTTCAGACAGGTTGGTGAAGTTTCAGTCTTCTTATTTTCAATATTTGGTACTAGTTAAAACCACCGCTGAAGATGGCAAGAACACGTCAAATATTTTTTTGAAGAATGCGTTTAATAGTAAAAAAAAAACATTGCGGAAAAAGATCTAACTGTCTAGATTTATTGTGAGATCTCTTCATGTTGTTTGGAGGGATGAACGTGGGTTTTTGTAGTTTCTGGTCATTTTGTCTTTGTCTATTCGCTGTTTTGTACTGATCAACCCATCACTGAAAATGGCGCGGAGTACCACACGCTAAACTGATCAGAAACTTAAAAACTGTATCGTTGTGTTGTGAATTTTCTCTTAGGGCGATGGACCAGGAGTTTGGTCGTATTTTATCATCAGCACTCGATTTTATCATCAGGACTTCTAGCGGTTTTTCTCCTGACAAACCCACCATTAAAGATAGTGATAAGAAATCTCCTAATAGCCCGAACCCAACATGATCAAAAAGGGCAAAATTATAAAGTTTCATTGTAAGTTTTTAAATAGTTTTCCAAGGTCGTTCCAATTAAATTTTTTAAATAATTTCCAAGCATAAATGTTTCCAGGAAGCTACCTCACCATGAGTTATATTATGAGATTTTCTTATTGATGTCTGCTGTCATTGAACCTGTATTTTTTATTTCTGATCATTTTTGTCTACAAATTTTTTTGTTTTGTACTGGTCAAACCCAGTATTGAAAATGGTAAAAAGTACCATCAAAGACCCAATTAAAATTATATCAAAATTACTACTAAAGATAAAAAGAGAAGAAGCAACTATTAGACCAAAATAAAATTGATAGAAAATTACCAAACTACCATGTTTCTTTGTGAAAATTTAAATAGTTTTATTTTAAAAATAAATGTAAAATATCTCGGTAAGTTTTTTATAGGTTATCGTTTTCGGAAAGTCAGCTAGTGGTAAAATTTCCAGACTGTTTCAATTCAACTCAAGCCCCTCCTAAGAGTATAAAATAAAATAAGCCCAGGCGTTTAATTATAAGAAATAAATGTACCTAAGCACCGGTCACTCCAAGAAATGCTTCAAGATATAGTATAAATCTTTTCCAATTTGGCTCCAGCAGTGGAAACTCGGCTGATGAAGGTTTATTGTTTAAATAGCAGGTCAATCTGGAAAAAACAAACACCTTGTAAGAGGGACTACCGTTCTGGCTTATTTTCGAGAACAACCTTTCAAGCCTTTGAACTATTTTTTTTCTCTACAAATTATATTTTTATGAGAGTAGACTGATAAATGGAGAAAGGTGCGAATGTTTGTCGACCGGCTATAGTATATATTTATCCCCTGAAAATATACTTGGAAAAAATATTGGACCCTTGTCGAGAGTTTTTGCAAATAGTTCCTGAGGGCCAAGAAATTTTTGAATAAAAATAAATTCAATATTTCTTAGAATTTGAAATCCATTTCTTCCTTGCATTTTATACGTAATAAGAAAATAATAATCGGGATCGTTTTAAATGAAGTTCAATACATACAAATTTAAAAATCAAGACTTTTCGAGAAAAATACCAATTATTTTTGAAAAAAGTCCATTATATTAGTTTTAAGCACTTTAACATAATTGGATACAAATTTTCATTGCAAGTAAAAATTGAGCATTTTCATCAGGATTAGCATTTGGTAGATAGGTAGTGTTATTACAAAATTATTTCCAATTTTGGGATTTTCTTAAAAAGCAAATAAATAATAAACATTGATAAGAAACAATTAATTATTTTATCCATTTTCACAAAAATACGTATTTGGCAGGATTATTTCTTTAAAAGTTTTACCTACATTTCTAATTCACACGGACATATGTCAAAATAAAGTTGTATAAGAACATTTCGATAATTTTTTTTCCAAAAAATTTGGTTTACGGGGTTTCTGTCGGTGAACGTTTTTAAATTTCCCTCCTTTTTGCCATTTTTCAAATGTCGTGTAATTTATTTGATTCTCGGCGACAAATGAGATGGAAAGTTAGAGACCGAGCGGTTCGAAGTCACGATAGCTCAAGTGGTAGAGCAGCGGTTAGCCGAAGATCGTGGGTTCGAATCCCGCTCCTGACACTGACTTTTTTATCTCAACATTACATTACATAAAGATTAATTACTTGAAAGACATCATTTGGTCAATCGGAACACGAAATCTAATGAATTTTCCGTAAAAATAAAAATCTAATTAAGTATAATAACTGGGAAGTACATGGTAGTTCCCTTGTCGGTAGCTCCTATGCTTACGGACTATAAGATATACCATATCATAATAAATATTCTAAGGAATATAATAATGTAAATAAGAAGTTTAAATGTTTCTGATTGATCGTGGGTATTTTCGCGAGAAGTCGTTGGATTTGAACGAGATGGCTCATCGGAGGTTTATGTTATGCTACTCGGCTTAATCTTCACTTAGCTGACCACTTCGCAGTTTGCAAACCGAACGGCAAGTGGTCCGAGACTTGATTACGCCGACGAGAAAACTAATTTATGGAACCTCTCTAATTATAACTTTTCAAAGTCGATACTCAATAACTTTAGACCAGTCGGGGGAAGACGGACATTTATGACATTGTAACCGATAGCGACGTAAACAAATTAATTTAAAAAATACAATTTTTTGATACACAATGCAATTCCTTAATTAAATTGAGTTAAAAATGGGAAAAATCAATACGCCTGTTTTCAAAGGCTTATATTATACCTCCGGTTAATATACACTGCCAAACAAAGTCGGGAATTTTATTAAAATCTGGTATGATTTAATAATTAAATGGAAAAAATATTATTTTATAATGAACAAACGATCGTTCCGATTTTGTGGAATTTGTAACAACCCCCGAGGCTACGGGGGGGGGGCGATGGTCTATTAATTTATTTTCCTCTGGGAATTTCTGAACATCCAATCGAAAAATACCCCCAGAAGAAAAAAAAGTTAGTCCTAGACGAGCATTTTCTGTTGGCAGAACAGGTTATTAACTAACTAGTGTCCCATCTGGATTTTTCAAAAACTACGCTACCAAGAAAAAAAATATTTATAGATAAATTGTTAAGGGAAAAGTCTACAAAATATTGAATGAATTACAAACTGAAAATTACAGGTTTTTCCCAGTTTTTAAAAATTTAAGCTAATGAATATTTGTTTCTCAATTAATAATCTACTTTTCCGTTTCCAGATTTATCAGGGAAAATAATTTTTTTTAAAGAATACTGAAAACCAATTAGAAATTGGTTCATAAAAACGTTAGATATACCGGGTTTCAACTGATTAGTGTCCGTCCTCGTACTAATATTTAACCAAAATTTAAAAAAAATTAAAACTTTTTATTTATCGTAAGTTTTTTATAACATTACAATAAATGAAAGTTCTGTATTTTTTAAAAGGTTTAAAAGTGAATTTTTTCATACAAACTACCTTTTCATACACAGAAAGTGAAATTCGATTTTTATGAAACATAGTGAAAACCACTTGGAAATCGGTCTGCTGTACGTCCCACTTTTCTCAAAGCCAAATCTCGAAAAAATTAAACCAACTTTGTCATCATAAGCTTTATATTTTAACATTACAAAAATTAAAAGATTTTAAAGTTTTTTGAAAAATCTTAGAAAGTATATATTCGTTCAACTTAACGTTTCAATTTATGGCTTCATCAGTTCATCATTCATCATTTATCCTTTCATAAAAATTGATTTTTATCAAAAATGGCGAAAAATACTTGGAATTCGGTCCATAAAAACTGAGATGTACAGGATATTAACTGAGTGTTGTATCATTAAGTTTTCTCAATAACTAATTTAAAAAAATTAAACTATTTCTTTTATCATAAACCTATAAAAAAAATAAAATTTTGTGTATGGAAAGCTTTTTTTAACACTACAATAAATAAAAGTTCTGTATTTTTTAAAAGGTTTAAAAGTGAATTTTTTCATACAAACTACCTTTTCATACACAGAAAGTGAAATTCAATTTTTATGAAACATAGTGAAAACCACTTGGAAATCGATCTGCTGTACGTCCTACTTTTCTCAAAGCCAAATCTAGAAAAAATTGAACCAAAATTTTTATCATAAGCTTTATATTTTAACATTACAATAATTGAAAGATTTTCAATTTTTTTTTAAATCTTAGAAAGTATGCATTTGTTCAACTTATCAGTTCATCATTCATCCTTCATCATTTCATAAAAATTGATTTTTATTGAAAAATGGCAAAAACTACTTGGAATTCGGTCCATAAAACCTGAGATATACAGGATATTAACTGAGTGTGGTATCATTAAGTTTTCTCAACTAAATTTAGAAAAAATTAAACAATTTCTTTTATCATATGCTTTACTTTAACATTAGATTAAATATTTTTTTAATTGTTCCCAAGTATCATTTTTTAATTTCCGTCTACATTCACAGATTGATCAATTGAATAAGATTTTTGTAAAATATAAACGAAAATCAATTAGAAATCGGTTCATAACAAAGTTAGATATGCTGGGTTTGACAAATGTTTCTTTACTTTTTCAGTATCAAATTACTAAAGATTTTTTTCAATTTAAAAGTATATCTTTTTATTTTCAACGAACATTTTAATTTACGGATTCATCAATTTCATTATATTTTTATTAATCATGACGAAGGCGATATGAAAATTGTATCAGAAAAATGTTACATATCAAAACCACACGTTAAATCAGATATTGAAGAAAATAAATCACTACTTTTTTTTCGAATAATTTTCAACAAATAATGTCGGTAATTAATTTGATGGTATAAACATAATTAATTAATTTAAATGAAGCCATTTATTTTATTTTATGAAAATAAAAACTGCTTAAAATTATTCAGTTTTTATCAATGACTTTGCTATACCTTAAACAATTAACAATTAACAATTAATTTTTTGTACAATTTTATTTGTCGAATTGCAGTCTTATGATTTCCGAAGAAACAAATATGGTCAAAATTTTTGTCGTTTTGGTATTCGGTTCACATTTGTTATATATATATTCCTGTTAGATTCAAATTAACGCAAAGGGTATTTTTTATGAAGATACTGAGAGTCTGGATTTTGGAGGATTGACCTAACCATACACGAGTGGATTGTTTTCTTCGACAGTTTTTATAAAAATTCTATTTGTGCCTACATTAATCTATCTATTTAATAGGAATATCAATTTATGAACAAAACTGGCTGGAATAAAAGTACAAATGTTATTTCCTATAAAACTTGGCCTACTCGAATGCATTGGTTAGATGAAAATAGCTATTAATTGCTTAATTATTTATTATTTTGTTTTAAAATAATAATGATAATTAATTACCCCATTATTTTAATATCGATTCCATGCTCTTCCTTAACAGGAAAAAATGGTACTTAAAATGTATGGGATTTTGAAAACTGTATGGAAATCACATTCAGATCCATTATATTCTGCCCTAAAATAAATAATTTATTTCGAGATTTTCGAAAGCGTGGTAGATCGCATTAATGTTGTAAAAGCGAAAAGTTTTTAATTTAATTTAACTTTTTTAATCTAACGAATTTCCTTCGGCTACTACCTGGAGCAGGCCGTTTTGTAATCACTGTTGTCGAAAGATTGTTTCGTTTTTGTCATGGCAGATTATTAATTAAAAAAATATAAATAGTAATACTTTTTATTCATTTCTTCATCTAATTAATATAGAATTTGAAGATTATTAATTTTTTACCGGCTCCTGACCAGCGTTAAAATAAAACATTTACAACACCACGAATCGCCGGAGGACTTTTTTTACCACGGCAAGAAGAAAATTTTGCCGTTAACAAAGGCGTCGGCGAGAAAGGGTACAGCATTGTCAGATTTCTAAGGCAGCCTATTTCTGCTACAAGGCACAACCTTAAGTCGCGGTGATTCTTTGAGAACCGGGGGGAATATGAAAGAGCCCGTGTACACATTTTAAAATTAAATTTCTTTGTTGTTTAGCATCTTTATTATTATATATTTAGGTATTTGACGTTGCTCTTTTTGTCGTTTGATGTTCCAAATTAATCGGTAAAGTATAATATGTATATTGGCTTTTAACTGTAATAACAAATAGCTTAAGGCTTTAAAATGAAAAGAGCAAGGGAGAGGCTCACCTTTTTTTAGGGCAAAAAGAATAGCCTGGCGAAGTATGTGTCAGAAATGACCTTCCGTCCTTCAGTCAGAGGGGTCTGGGACAAGGTCAGAGCTGTTTCTTCTAAAACTTCGTCGGTGATGATACTAACAACTGACCGGGGTGTGTGATGGAGGCTTCGGTTGTTGGCGGTTGTGACTTGGGTCGAAGGGGGGTATAAAAGTATCTACCCCAATTAGATTGGTTTCTTATTGTGTGCACGTCGATGAAGGAATATTGAGTACTACATCTTCTAAACAGAATGATCGCAATGTATATAGGTGTGAATGTATTTATTCGTGTGAATGCTTCTCGAATATATGTAGTTATATTTCGCATGTGCTCACTGCCCAAATGACCTAGCTATCGGATTCCCCTGTATTTAAACAAATAGCTTAATAATTAAAATAAATAACTTAATAATTAAGGGCACACAAAACCTATATATGGAGAAAAACGCACCACGTTTGTTCACTTTTCTGAAAAATAAAAGAATAATTACCTACATTTGAATCGCGATAATTCAACATTATTCAAACGATCCTCGTGTGACCTCTGGGGAGTAAAAGAAACTTATACGCGAGAGTGGAGAGGGTTCAACCCCGCTCCGAGTAATATGGAGTACTCTGGGGGAATGAATGTGACCAGACTTCTATGTTTCTATCGAGTGTTGTGTTTTCCGTTAATTTATTGTAATGAATGTAATTTATTAGCGTGAAAAGAAGGGGTTGCTTATAACACCGCCACGAGGAATATCGAGTACTCTGGGGGAATGAATGTGACCAGACTTCTATGTTTCTTTCGAGTGTTGTGTTTTTCGTTAATTTATTGTAACGAATGTAACTTATTAGCGTGAAAGGAAGGGGTTGCTTATAACACCGCCCGAGGAATATCAAGTATCCTGGGGTGAGTGTAGGACGTCTGGATAGTAAAAATGATTTATTAGCGTGAAAGGAAGGGGTGTTGCTTATAGCCCCGCCCCGAGGAATGTCGAGTACTCTGGGGCCAGTGTATGGCGTCTGAAGAGTAAAAGTAATTTATTAGCGCGAAAAGAAGGGGTTGCTTATAACCCCGCCACAAGGAATATCGAGTGCTCTGGGGGAATGAATGTGACCAGACTTCTATGTTTCTATCGAGTGTTGTGTTTTTCGTTAATTTATTGTAATGAATGTAATTTATTAGCCTGAAAGGAAGGGGTTGCTTATTACCCCGCCCCGAGGAATATCAAGTACTCTGGGGTGAGTGTATGACGTCTGGATAGTAAAAGTAATTTATTAGCGTGAAAAGAAGGGGCTGCTTATAACCCCGCCCCGAGGAATATCGAGTACTCTGGGGCGAGTGTATGGCATCTGAATAGTAAAAGTAATTTATTAGCGTGAAANTTTGTTTCTATTCTGTATTTGACAACCTGAGGTACAAACGAGAGACCAGCATTCTAGGATATCAACGTAGTGTATATTTGAAATCAGAGAGTCAGTATCCAGATCGATACGCTCAAAAGGCTGCAGTTTAAAACAAAATACGGGCGAAAGAAGAGAAAAAGAAGGAAAACACGCAGAGGGCCTGCGATGACCTCAGCTGTTTGTCGGCCCATAAACTTCCCACTTTATCATTATTATTCAAACGATTTTTTTTGTATTCACAGTAGTTTTATATACAATGGCTGTGGACAAGACAGAGAGTAGGGAGGGAAAAAAAGCATCGGTAACATGCTAAACCCGCCAGACCTTTCAGTCGTGCGAGACTGTATTTGGTTAATAAGTCATGGATGTATGAATTCAAAAGTCAGTCGCACAATAAATACTTTCATGTGTATAAATACATACATGCATTGCGCTTATTCACGTCAGGTATTGGGGTTTTATTCAATTTTAGTTTATTTAATTATTGTCATTATTTTTTCGCGACCACACCAGCACTCGCACTATTTAACGGCGCCTTCAGGTAGGTTTATAAATATTCCGCCTTCAACTCTAAACACACTCACTGCTGGAGGGGCGATTGTAACGCTATATTTCCCTATCACCTCTCACCACTCACATTGATCAATACATGCATTCAAACAAAACACATAGAATGTGACTATGTACAATTAAACCCAACAAAGTTGAACAGAATGAACATGTTACCGTGGCCGAAGTCCATTCTTAAATTCGGCCGTATGCTTTCATGCTCTCAATCGTTTACAAGCTTCGTTATGTGGGACACGTGAACTTTGGCCCAGGAGCTGGTGCCCGTGTGTCAACCGAGTATGACCAATTCTCAATCGGTTAAGCACTATCGCTTTTTAGCATGTCTCGAGCTCAGACTTTCGGGGGCCTCTCGGACGACCCCACCCACTGACGCGTCCATCTTTTTTTTTTTATCGTGTAATTTACCGCTCGGGAGGGAGGATGGGTCATCCCGGCTTCCGCCGCCTTCGTTACCCTCTGGTCCGACGTGTCAAGGGATTGAGTCAACAGCCCTCTTTTTTCCTAGGAGTTTCAGCTCGACATATTTTTCTTGCATGAGCACGATGAGAGGATCCTCAGAGAACCTGCCTAAAGCCCAAACACCCCCCGGAGAGTTGGTACATAAGGCTGAGCATTGCTCGGTCCGCACCGAGCCGAAAAGGTACCAAATCGCATACAGTTCCGCCATGTAAACACTGCAATATTTCTAAATTTATGTGCCGTTATAAACTTAATACTTTTATAATATACATTTAGTAACCATTAGGGACCGGAAATAAATAAACAATAAATAATTTGGTGGTTAAAAAAGGTTTAGTTTGATGCAAAAAAGGGTGAATTTGAAATTGAAAAGACACCATTTTTAGCAAGAAGCGCTAATGTGAATAGGAAGAGTTAATTGGTGGTTCAAAAAGATAGTTTGCTGCGAATAAAGGTGAGTTTGAAATTTAAAAAAAAATTCAATTTGACCGTAAAAAGAATTAATTTCACAGAAAAAATAGCTAAATTTTTTAATTTTGGACGAAATCGGAGGCGGTTAGTATCCATGGAAGAAGCCGGATCCATTTCTGTTCAGAAAATTAGGCCCTTTTTGGTTGATTAAACGTAACATCTCTATTCAAAAGGGTTTCACTGCTAGAGTTTATAGATATGATTATCCTAAACGCACATCATAATATGCCATTGAAGCCACCCCTTAGAAGTCGTTAAGAGTTGTTCATTTGGCTTTCCCAGTGATCATGGTCCAAATTGTACATAAAAGCTCTGAAAGGTTTTTGATCGAATTGACCCTTTCGTTCTAGGGATTCCCATTCATGCCCACAAAAAGCATAGCATGCCTTTATTTGGTTGAATTCCGCCCTTAGATGTGGTTAATGGAGAATTCGTCCCGCTCTCGCAGGAACGTTATTTTTTTACTGCAAACCCACTTTTCAACCCTGGTGATAATCTTCTAAACGTGAATATAATAGAACTTTATTTAATTGTTGTTTAGCCTTTTCTATTTTTGTTTATTGAATAGTTTTTGAGAGAATCAAGTATGACACTAATAACATGATAGCCCTCTTTGAAACTGTAGACATTTAAATTTTTCTAATATTTTATATTGAAATTTTTAAAGTAGAGCAAGTGATTTTGTCGGGAATGATTTGTGAATAACGCGGTCCCGGCCAACGTTTAATAACAGTTTTTGCGAAGGTTTGGGGAATGAAACTTCTTGCTGACGACCCACCAACACCGGATAGTCGCCAATAGAGTTTCCTTCGCCAACCCAACCGCATCGAACTATATGAAAGTGCGTTTTTTACATACGTTGAATTAACATAAAAACAAGTTCAATAACTTAATAATTTCTATTTTCAATCGATATTATTATCAAGTAAAAAATTCTGGTTAACTTATATATAATAAAAACGTACAAATTTTAATTATCATCTCTCCAGAGTGAAGAAGGCTTGAAATATCGTGTAACTGTTCAGGACAAATAATCCAAACATAACACCTATGTGACAACCTCATTATTTACTAAAGCATGAACATTAACGACTCTAGACACCAATCCTTCACATACAATGTTACTAGATTGATGTTTTCCTGTGGAGAGGTAAAACCTGGTTTGACTCGCTCATCGAAATACGCAGAAACATGCGTGCTTAAACGTCAACATTGTAACAACTTTTAATTGTTGTAGATCAGGGGAAAACCTTAAAAATGTAGCCATTTTGTGCCTATTAATTTAAAACTTCATTTACCAATAAACTCCAATGTATCGTACATGAAAAAATTTTAAACTCTAATCCTACAATTGTTATCCAACCCAAAAAATTTATTTTTTTAACGACAACATTTTGGCCCAGAATAAAGCTCGTCTTATGAGATTCCATGCTTATAAAATACTACGAACCTTTTCAGAAAAGTTATATTTTTATAATACATATTCTCAGTACACTTTTCTCCAAACGTTTTCATCAGATTTAAAAAAAATTCTTTAGCTTTTATAGAGCAGTAATAGGCAAACAATTGTAGCAAGCGATTTTTATTAAAAAAAAAAATAAATAAAACAACGAGCGGAAAAATATATGTTTTGTTAAAAAAAAGTTGTAAAATTTTTAACACAAATATAGGTTTCTGCCAAAAAGTAACGATTTATTGAGAAAAAAGCTTTCCTGTAATATATCAAGTATATTATAGAAAAAGGTACCAAACAATTGCCACATTTATGGATCAACTTATACAACTAATGACCACGAACTTCTCTTTAAAAGTTTAAATATTTCATATTTCAGTACACTTTTCTCCAAAATTTTTTACCCTATTGAAAAAAATTTTTTTCTTATGTACAGTATTAATAGTTAAACAATTGTAAGAAGCAATATTTTATTGCTAGGGGAAAAATATAATTTTTATGTTTAAAAAAATGTAAAGTTTTGAATAATACAAGTTTTTGACAAAACGTGGCCACTTATACAGGATAAAAAGGATTTCTTGTAATAAAACAAGAATAAAGTGGGAAAAGGGTACTGAAAAATAGCCACTTTATTGGATCCCTTTGGCCAAATAATGACTACGAATTGTTCCTGTATTTTACACCTTTCTTCCGCTTACAACACCTTTCTGAAAAAAGTTATCTCGTTAATTTTTTATTTTTTTATACGAGTATTAAAAAGAAAAAGTTGATTAAGTAATGCTTTATTAATATTATTTTTTCCTTAGCTTTTAGATGTTGCAAAAATTAAGTAATCTCTAATTAGAAAAATTCCTAGCTAAGAATTCTCAATATAAGAAACAAAATTAAACAAACAAAACATTTTTGAAATATATGAAATCAATTTTGAGAAAATGGACCAAAAAATAGCCGCTCTTTTGGCTTTCCTTGACCAATTAAATGACAGTGAAAGTCTATCGAAGAATATTTTCTCACGCAGCGATGCATTTTCTCACAAAATATCCGTTAATATTTTTTACAGTTTTACATTTTCCCACAATTATTTTTTAGTTTTCTATAGCAACAATACCCCAACCAATTTATCTTGAAATATTTGCAAAAAAATATCCCAGAAGAGAGATTTTTTTAAACTGTAAATTTTGGTAAGAAATTTGTTGCTAAAAGTTAATGTTTTTTTTTTTCAATTCCTTAGTTTGCAAACTCGTAGTATAGCAAAAAAATAAAATAAAATATTAAAAGTAGTTATGATTTACCAAATTCATTTTGAGAAAGTGGTAAGGAAAAATAGCCAATTTTTGATTCATTTTATTTTGAACAGTAATACATGTATAACCATCATACTGAGCAATTATTTAAAACACACTGAAAAAATGAAAACAATATATAGAAAAAAGTTTATAAATAAGACATAAATTGAGTTTCTAATTTAACAACAAATTTGAGGGCAATCAATCGTTGCATTTGTTTTTAAAAATAGCAACCTGTAGAAAAATATGTATTGTTGTATTAGAAAAAGCTGTAAAATTGTCGCACAACTGTTTCTTGCCAAAAATGAACCGATCAGAATTTTTGAAAATCTATAGCTACGATTATGTGGTAAACTAAAATGTGACACCAAAATATAAAATGCCAAATAGATTTTTGTGAAAATTGCACTGAATTCACTCAAATTTTTGTTCTCTCTTTGAATAGCTAAATAATCTTTAAAAAGTGCCAAAATAAATATTGTATATATACATTGAATATTTTAGAGTATAGAGCTGAAATTTTACACACTCTCTTGAAAAGAAGATGCATATCATAATTAAAATTCATCTAGTACAAATAAAGTTTAAAAAGATAATAGCAAAAGAAAACCAACTGTTCGCCGGAAAAACGGTTGCTACGCGTTTAAAACATCCTACTAATTAACAATTAATCGAGGACATTCGCCTTCATTTTAAAATGTAAGGATTGTGTTCATAGAGAAGATCTGTTTTCATAAATATTCCATTGGTATCTTCTACGAAGAATTGTGATAAATCAGAGGAAAGAATCCGCACAAAAGTTTGTTATGACAGTTAAATTTGACTTATGCTAAATATAAAGTTTGTAATTGCTTTCAGATTGAATTTCATGCAGAGTGGATGCTCCCCCTACAGGAAATAAGATGGGAAATATGTAAAAGAGGGAAAAAAAGAAACAATGCATTAATTTAAAAAAAAAATAAACGTAATAAATTACAATTTTCGCCCATTTCACTTACTAGACCCAGCAATGAACTTGCAGAAGTGCGGAAACTTTGTAGCAGACCGTCAAAGCGAGTACGGGCGTACCAGTATTTTTTCATTTGCTGCTGAACGTACGGTATCTTTCAGTTGCATACATTGTTCGCACAAATAACAAAAATTAAATTAAATTATAATAAATAAAGCGAAATAATAATGTAATCAAATAATAATAAATTTAGAAATGAAGACTTGCCAAGTCTCCCCTAGTTCGGCAGCTGAAGAAACGCGTACGCAGCCTAGCACATTTCGAGCCCGAAATCCCGTGCAGTTCGGCATGGTCCAGGATGCAGAGAACTTCATACTAATGGCAACTCCCTTGCGATTTTAGGTTAAATAAAAATAAAACACGTAACTTTGTGAAATAAAATAGTAATGAACTGTTTCAAACAATATGAGAGGTTTAGATAAAACGTTGAAGAGAAGGTCAATAGGGAAAGATTCGCGGAGGAATACTGAAGGAAAATATGAACGGGAAAAGAATTGAGCGATCAGGCTTATCGATGAAAATAAGCAGAATGTATTTGGCGTTTACAGTCTGTAAAAGTGGATGTAAACGGTTTTCAAAAGAGACAAATCCAGTTTTCCTCCACCCTCTCCTAGCCAAACAGGTTCACTGCTGACAGTATCACCCTCATTCTTCTACATTCCTGAATGTTAAATCAGAGGTGTTTTACGTATAATAATCTGCCTCGATCAAAAGAAATTCCAATATATGTTTCACTACGTGTCGAAATTTGTGGACGTCCCGGATTGGGGACTTGAGGAAGGTTAAGTTAATATCCGCCCTCTACCACGAAGTAATAACAGGGGAGAGGAATTCTGAGAAATAGACACTTAAATAAACGATAAAGTCACCGTAGATCGATCTGGATGAGATTAACGAGGTGGGAAATGTTTTTTTCCCCTTCTCATGTGTCATCATGGGCGCCCGTGATGCTTTGCTTTTTAAAGTGGTTAAGTACTTAAATATAAACATAATCATGTATTTTATTGAGAGGCAAAAATTTTTTTTGGTAAATACGTGAATTAGGTCTAATTTTTATATTTTGTTGTTTTCTGGTTATTTTTAAATAAAAATATATGATGTAGCTACATAAAAAATAAGTAAAAAATTAAAATGAGCAAAACGTTTTCTGAAAAATGGCAGTTACCTCTTCCAGCGTTGATCTCCAGTTGCATTCGACGTGACCTTGATTTTATGAGATTTTCAATATAAGTTTTGGAATATTTTCATACTCCTCCAACAGGCCTTTTCTTAATTCTTGCAAATTCTCTGGCATCACTGGGCGACGTTTTACGTTCTTTGACAACTCGTCCCAAAAGTGTTCGATAGCGTTTAGGTCGACTACTTGCTGACCACTCCAAACATCGAATTGAAGACCGTTCCGAGTCTGCACGATCGTAGATGTGTGGTGCCTTGTTATTATCACGCATAAAAATAAAAATGTCGCCAATTAGTTGCATATAAGGAGCAACTTCTTCTGATAACACGTCAGTGTATCGCCCAATTGTTAGAGAACCCTCGATGAAGGTCAAGTTGTGCGACCTTCTGTATACATGCCTGCCCAAACGTAACACCACCACGTCCATAGCTTCTTCCGAGTGAAAACGCTACGGGAGCTCAAACGAAACCTAGTCTCACCCGAAACCAAGATTTTAGTCCAATCCTGCTCAGACTGATGAAAATTGATGCTATTTCTTGCTAAACATAATCGAGCTGTTTTGTGCCTTGTCTGAAGTTCTGAACCAGTGGCAGGCCTTCCCGCGCGTTATCCAGCTTCTGAAAGTCTTTCCCTAAAAGTGCGTAACCTGCCATTAATACTTCTAACTTGTCGAATTCATTGCTGGATCTTAACAGCGGTAGAATATCGTTTACCGAGTATATTCGAAACAATGAAACGATTATTTCTATTACATGTGACTTAATGGAGACCTGATCCATGCCTTCTTGAGTAACATCCAGCATCTTGGTGGCGAAGAAGACCCTTCGGACAGTTGTTCTGGGAATGATAACTCTTTCCACAAAGGCTTGATTTTCCATCTTCCAACAATGTCGTGATTCTGGCCGAATCTTTATCACTTAAAACCATCACACAATTTCAAACTTGAAAATGGACAACTTAAAAAAATCAGACCCTCGAAACCTTAGAAAGAAGCACTACAAAAGACCGACCAAGAGGAGAATGACTATTCGAAAGATTTATTTACAAAATCCAATTGTAAATCAGTCTGTTATTTTCCTCTAATCTGTTGAAACGGACTTGTAATTGTTGTAAGACAGGGCTTCCCAAACTTTTTACCCAGCTGACCCCTTTCAGAGAATAAAATCCAGGTCGGACCCTTCATGCAATTCTTTAAAATTAAATACTTATAGTATGCAGTAAAAACAGTTTTAGAAATCAGCCAGTCCATTCATAATTAGGTATGAAGGATATCACTATGAAAACAAATATTAATTGACATACTTAACTTAAATTACAAAATCCGGAGCACAAAAAACAAAATGGACAAAACGGAATCAATAGGTTTGTAAAAACACGAGCCAAATTCAAAAGTAATAATTTGAACATTAATGATTAATGAATTAATGGGAAGAGTAGGTTGTTTTAGCCTGCACAATTTGGATATGTTGGGCTTAATTTTTTACAGCTGGAGACGGATGTCGGGTTCAGCATCTAGATATGTTCGGTAATTAGTTCTGGTGGCTGTATAGACAGAAAATACGGATTCACATAGGTATGTTGACAAATGGAAGAAGAACAAGATTGGCTTTTTCAATGATCGGTTGAATTTTTTGTTTTCCAAACTGAGAAAAATATCGTTCGAATTTTAAAGGAAATTTCAAGGTGGAGTCTGAAGTAATTAAAAATTCGTATTCTCTTGAAGATAGGGTTCGTAGAAATTGAAACGGGTTTGAGCACCCATCGTTAAACTTGCAGCAGCTGTTGGGGAGTAGTGCTCAAAGGACATCGCCAAACCTGGAACGTGTTCACATATTTCATGTATCAAGTTGGGAAATTTGACACAGGAAAACACTCCACCTCTTCCTCCTTAACAGATTCAAGCCAAGTCTGGATTTTCTTTTGAAGGCGCAAACTTTGTCATTAGCATTGAAATTTTTGATACTTTTCCCTTGCAACGAAAGACTGCGACGATTTCGCCAAATTTTGAAATCGGATTTTCCCTATGGCGGTGTTATCCATTTATTGGGAATCGTCTTGCCCCGAGAAAGGGTTTGAGGTGCGATGTGGGACCGATGTCGGTGTGGAAGAAAGAGGGGATACAGGATAAACAAACTCCTCAGCCCAGGTAGTGAGGCGTTTTCGAGATATGCCAATCAGAGGTCCAGCTCATCAGTAGTGACAACTGTCCAGCAAGAAGAGATTTTGCGGCTATCTTGGAACGGCAAACCTGGGATCCCGGAAAACTCAAGTCTACAAGAGATGCCTTTTTGGAAGATTCTTTTTTACCTTTTTTCGTATGTGTCAAAGCCAGTAATTCCAAAATTTTGCTTCGGAAAATAAATACTTTTTTTCTCTTTACTCAAAGGTGTACATTTTTATTTTTAATTTCATTTCTAATTTCGTTATAACGTTTTATTTTATTATACATTCTCGTTTCTTTTTAGTTTGATTTTGATTAACCATTATTTTAACAAGACTACATAGTTGGACACATATGTCAAGGCTGTTTTAGTGGACAGTTTTTCTCTATAAGTTTCAAAAGGAAAAACCAATGCTCTACCTGAAACCGACTCTCACAAGAATCATTTCAATCGTTTTCATCTGATAAATATGATAGTATACGTCGCATTTCCCATCATTGTAAACGATGGCCAATTTGACATTATAGCCCATTAACAGTGATAAGACTTCAGAGCGTGATTCCTGTAATCGTGAAAGTGCTGACAGCCGTCTCAATTCTTTATGGATACGCAGGCAATGACGAAGGTTTCCCACAGCATCACTTAGTAATGTGAAAATTCTTGCCTTCCATGGCTGCTATATTAACTATTTGAACAGACTCATCCAAAACATTCTAATAAGGGACTGGCATTTGTATCATAGTAAACCATGTCTGTGGAGGATACCATAACTGCTGCTGCAATTCTTCGATTAATATTTTGTTTTAGTAATCACTTCGATCATTTGGCCGATTGCTTAAACCAAGTTAAACTATCTGTGACCACCTCAATACAATTAGACTAAAGGATTTCGTAAAAAATCGTCCAAAAAACGGAACAAATCGGCACCTGTTGCATTGGCAGGAAGTCAGCACAAGAGAAGATCCTCCTCGAAACATCTCGAGTATTCATAACGGACAAAATCGAATAAAATAGCAAGTTTTAAAAAGCAGCCAGTTGAGTACGCATCCTGATAAAAAAAAGTCAGTCTGTTTTTCCCGGAGTTCTGGTTGTGTACCCTCAAAACAACGATGCATTTTAACTAGAACCATTGAAATATTTGGAAGGACTTCTGCGCAAATCAGCCACTGAGCATTGCCTTCATCCCATATCTACCATAAATCCTAAATTTAAGTAGCTGCCGTACTAGTTACTGCTTTTAGAGATTCCACTGCTTCTGTCTCTTTCACCTGTACCTATTGGGAGATTTGTAGGATTTGAGCATGTTTGATCCTGCTTCATCTGAAGGCTGTTTTTCAAATCGAAACAATCTCTAAGGTCAATGTCTAAGGATTATCTCAGAGTTAGTTGAAAATATTAACAATGGACCCTTTTTTTGCCTCTCCGGTTACATTCGTTGGGTAGTATTTAAAAACAAATAAGGAAAACTAATGACAATTTTTTTAGAGGATTTCGTAGTATTTTATAAGCCAATACGGGTTTTTAACTAAAAAATAATATTTTCTTGAAGCCAGGTGTTTATATTATTCGAGCTTAAATCAGCTTGGAAAACAAATCGCAGTTGAGAAAATATTTTTATCCTACAAAACCCTGAAAATGGCCAAAGTCATATTTATTTTGATCCCCTTCCCGCTTCTGGAAAGTTCTCTAAGCTCAGTTCAACAATTTTTTTAATGAGTGGTTTTTGGTCCTGTTTTCTTTTCTTTTCCTAATAAGTTTCCTTTGAACGAATCAAACCCGCCACGTACATTGCTAGACTCACCGCATTTCATTAATATGTTGTGTAAATAGTTTACATTGGATAAAAAAGTCACTTTTGTGAATTGTTAAAAATCCTCAGGTTGGTTTATAAACCAGGTTATTTAGGAATAAATTTTGACATTTTTCTGTATAATCCGCGAGATAACCTGAATTTGGTAAACAATCCGGGTCGGCATTTATCCATCTTCAGTGTCCGGTCTGGGCGTTTTCTCTTAAGCCGAGTCTCTTTTTAAGGTCGTGAATCTTTATCCATGTCCCTTCACGACATCATCGACAACAGACCTACCACTGAAGGTGGTAAATTGACTAAACATCTGAGTGACTAGGTTGTTCAGTACAACCAAATTACAAATTAAATACATTAGCATTTCGGAACAGGTTTCTGAATAAACTGCAACGACGAGAAAAAATCCTGGCCATTTTGATATAATTTTCGTCTAGGTCGGTGTTCACTATAGACTTAAAAGTTTAAATTTTGGCTGATTGTGACAACACAAAGCCTTATAAAACAAAAATTTCAGGCTTTTAGCGTTAATAGCAATAGGCAAATTAAATTGGAAAAGATATTAACTTTTTCGGTTTTATATTGCACTCAAGGCTTAAGAGGAACCTTCTTCAACCACAGGTCGACACTGTAGTACCTTAAGATTGTAAGGAACTATAAGCAAGACCTAAAAGTATATCTTTTCTATGACAAAAAAAAGGGTTAGTATGAAAATTTGTTTATTTCGATAGAAAAGCCCCATCGACCTGTCCCGAAATTCTAAATAAGACATTTTTCTCCATCTGAGAAAATATAACAAATAGTAAGAATATGCGTCTTGTTCTTGTCCTGCTAAGGACGCCGAGCCAACAATATCGGGCTGAGTTCAGCAGAATCCCATGGGAATGGGTAAAAACAGGGCCGTGGTGCCGCGTTCCTCCACCTAATGAACCGGGTTTTCTTATTGCGAGCAACTTTTGTCATATATCTCTTTCGATAATTGAGAATGCCGAAGAAGCGGGGCGGAAAATAGAGACCCCATCGGCGATATAATAACAATTAATCTGTTCCTTTCTATTGGCCTTTAAGAGACCTTGTCCAATAAATTTTCATCTGGCTGGGACATTTATTTAAAATCTAGTCTCTACAAATCATTAAGATCTAAATTACGGCAATCTCTAAAACAAAAAACAAAACTAACCCCACAATTGTTTTTAATAAATAAAAATATTCTTCTGTTGCGCAAAATTCTCAAATCAATAGCAATTCAAGAAATCAATATTTGGCTTTAAAACTATTTGTTCTTTGTGTAATGATAAATTGAATAATAAAAGAAATCAGTAAGAAACTGTAAGAAATAAAGTAAAGTACAAAACGTAATATTATGAAAGTTTTTTCCATTGATACGTATTTATAATTGTACTTTTTTTGACACTGAAACATTGTTTGGATCTCTTGATAGAAACAAATCTTTTGACACTTTCCAACTAACAGTTCACACTGCCCAGGGAACCATTTTAGTATGATGTCTTGAGGGAAGGGGGTTGTCGGAACTCTAAACAAGAAGTTGTAACGATGTTGGTTGATTTTAAAACGTTTATTGAATTCATAATTTTAATTACATTCTAGAGCTACAACCTATTTTACATAATATCGTAATTTTTTTTTTTTTGGGCGTTATGAACTATGCATATTAGCCATGTGACAATTCATATATGTGTGTTCAAATTTGGGGGGGTTATTATGAAAAAAGGGCCAGAGGCGACGGTGGGAATCGAACCCACGACCGCGGCGTGAGAGTCTCTCATGCTAACCACTCGGCTACCGCGGTCCCCATATATAATATCGTAATGTTTGTGTAAAAATGAAGGAAAAGTTGTTTCAACAATAGTATAGAACGACCTATTCCTGAAAGTGATTTTGTGTAAACAACATAAATAACACTTTACTCTGAAATTTATCAACCTAATTTGATTTTTTTAAAACGAGGGTTCGAAACAGCGGAGGTTATATCAACCCTCGGGATGCCGGTGTTTTTGAAAAAAAACGCCCATTTGTAAGTATGTCGGGTACGAATGCAGGGCCGGTGGATTCGACCGACGCCCCCTATTATGATATTAAATTTTAAAACTATTAAATAGACTATTTAGAATAGTTAAATTGGAAGGGCATTAAGAAATAATGAATATTTTAGGAAGAAAAAAGTTTCCAATAAGAAATAATAAACTATCTTTGTTTCCAGATTTCAAACTAATGTCAAATTAGAACTAAATACTTAACGAAAATTTTGTTAAACACAAATATTTACTATATACTTCCAGTCATGTATATGTTATTTTATTCAAATTGACCAACTGGTTTTATATATNTATATATGTAAAAACACTGTTCCTCTTGTCTGCACTTATATCGCTACCTACCAACATGTCACAAATTTATTCGTCCTTAATCCTCCTAGTTCAAGCCCGTTTATTTCACTACGATATTGGAATATAAATGCCAGGTGGTAGAATTGTTTTCGTTGAAACCTGTGAGAAATCACTTTATGAAACACTATTGTTGAATTTGCCCTGCTTATAAATCTGCAATTGTATCATTACTTCACTAAAGGCTTTTACTCTATACCCTCATGAAAAAAATATTTGAAAAAGTCCTCATTTTATAATTTATTGGCGATAATAATTTATTGGCTTTTATAAATAGAAGAAGCTGTATTTTCAACAAAACTTTGACAATAGTTGCGTTATTCCTGTAAGTTATTTGGTGCGAAACATATAATTATTACATATTTCGAAATATGTTTTGTCAAAAAATTCTTTATTGTAGTTTAAAAAAAAAAGTGAAAATGTATTAAGGTTTTACTATCGAACCTACGCCCAAACGGCCCGCCAATGCTCGATGGAATTAACTCGCAGATTTCCCAAGCTGAGCGGTAATTAAGTACAATACTTATGTGAGCCGACTACCCCAATCTTCACGAAGATTAAACTTCTCCGTCTTATCGCCTTGCTTCCTTACTCCCCATCAATTTCCATCTTTAGCGCGTGGTAATATGTCGAAAACTTCCAAATGTAACTTAAAACAGAAAGCCGTCACCCGTAAGAAAGATTGTACATATAAAAATAATAATAATAACAATAATATACGTTATTCATGGATCTATTGCTATCTAGCTTCTTCAGTTTTACTGTGGGGTTTTAGTATTCCCAAAAACACTGTAATGTTTTGATTATAGTACTTTTCTTAGTTCTTGGTTGAGTTCAATTGACGAAATTCTTCACCCTTCGAATACCTGAATAAATTGGAGAATATGGCAGAATATATTTTTCAATTTAAAGTTAATAAAATGCATAGTTTAAAGAAAAAAAGTGGTGACAAAATTGGGGAATACACGGCGCTGAGGAACACCTTGCCCGCAACACAGCCCAGTTTTAAGAAATGGTATTTTTCAGCGCCGTGGACTACAAAAGCTTATAATGTAACTATAATTACAAACCAGTTAATTTTACAAAAATTTTATTAATTTTTATTTAATATTCATTTAAACAATCAACATTAATATTTTATTAATTTGTATTTTTCAATTTTGAAAGTTTTTTTTAATATAATTTATTGTACATTACAACTACCTTAAAGTAGGTAATAAGTAACAGTGAGAAAGGTANTCAAAAGCTTGGCTTACGTCAAGAAAGGCTCCGGAACAGTACTGTCCCATGAAAGAGTAATGATGAATTTTCATGTATCGTGCAGAGGGACAGTTTCGGTCTGTGGATCCTAATGGACCGTTCTAAAAACACATGGTACACCAAAATTAAAGTGTACAGATGATTCTAAAAGGAAAAATTCGCATTCACAAACAACATTGAAACACTTTAAATGTCGAGTATTCTCTGGCAGTGTCAACGAAAATCTGGTGTGTGAATGTAATTTACTACCGTGAATGTAAGGCTTATCTCCAATTACCCCAAGCAATATCGAGTACTGTGGGGTAGTTTCAATATACTCTGTGAAGTGTGAATGTAATTAGCGCGAAATGAAAGCTTAGCTCTTTACAAGAGGAATATCGAGTATTAGAACATGATAAAAGAAAGATGGCAGCGTCAGTGGGCCGGGTCGTCCGAGAGGCTTTTGCCCGTCAATTCGTAGATGGCCCCCCGAGAACTTAAGCCGGAAACAAGGAATCGTCCTTACGCGATTAAGAATAGTTGACCCACGGGCACCTGCTCTTGGGCCAAAGCCCGCGTAGGTGTCCCTTATGCAGAGAAAGGTTGTTCGATGTGTCCCACGTGCTGGAAACATGTCATGCCTTGGCTCCCTACAGGGAGCATGAAGGCATGCCATCCAATCTAAAAATGGTAGTCGAGCACTTCAGCGAGTTTCTGAGTCCCTTGTTCCGCTTTTTAGGGAAAATTGGTTTTTTTTATTGTATATAATATGTCTTATGTGTTGTTTGTCTATATGTTTTGTCTGAGTGCATGTATTTATTAGCGTGAATGGCGAGGGATGAGGGTGAAATATAACATCATCATTGCCCCTCGAACGTTGAGAGCGTATGAGTGTGTGTTCAGGGTCGATGGCGGAATATTTATAAAAGTACCAAGTTGAGGAATGAGTGTACTGTATGGATGTATTTATGTGTATGAATGTATTTATTTGTATGAATGTAGTGTTTGAAAGGGTAAATAGAATATAGACTTAGTTGGGGGCTGAAATGACCTAGATGTCGGAAGCCCCGGTCAAAAAAAAATATCGAGTATTGTAGTATTATTGTCAAGTGGTAGTGTGAAATCTAACCAGACTATCATGTTTTGTTTCTGTGTTTGTTATTTATGTTATTTTATCAACATTTGACAAACCCTCTGAAGTACGTATAGGTTACCGAAAGGATAAAGAAAAGTGAGAATTTGTTATCGTTATATCAAAAAACATCTTATCTTTGCTAGAGAAACAGTAAAAAAATTGAAAAAACACACTTGAAAGGAACAAAGAAGTTATATCGATCATATAAAATCCATCAGTTTATAGTGGATTTTATTCTACCGTGGGTAGTGTCAACTTGGGTGCAACTACGTTGCCCGATACGCATAAAGGTGCATTGCCTGATGGAATTGGATGAAATATACTTGCCAGAAATGATTAGGAGCTTGTGGAGTCTTTAATCAAAATTATATCTTCCTTCAATTATTAGTACGCCGGTTCACCATTGGTGTTTGTTTACAGAAAACATCCCTCATAACTATCAGGGTAATGTCTCATCGTTCTATCCCAACTTAAGTTACAACGTAATAACACAGGGTAATGTTTAAACTTTCAACGTTAATTGGATATAGTCACAAAAGCACAGATTACTGCACTATGGTTGAAATTAAAATGAAAAACGATGTGTCATCTTATTAGATGTAATTTGTCACTCGTCCCATATACGAAGTCAAAAACCGAAAAAAGTTATAATTTTTGTTTTTACTAACCTAAAAAAACGCACCCACACTCATCAGCAAATACTGATGAAAAAAGCCATGCTCAATATTAAGATAAACGTTCTAAAAAATGTCTGATGTACAGAAAGGCTTAACATCCAATTATCCTTTTGGTGTAGCGGAGGAGGTGAGACTAAGATTATGACTTTTTAATTACTTTGGTCAGCTTATTCTTAATTATGTAATTACTCAATTAATTATACACAATTTTATCGAAATGAAAACTTTGTGTCACAGGCGGGATTCGAACCCACGACTTTCGGCTAAATACGCCGCTGCTCCACCACTTGAGCTATCGCGACTTCGATCGCCCATGCCACAATCTTCCACTTTCGAGTCCCTGTTTATTCCAATTGTAAGCAAACCGTGGCTTCATATTGAAACACTTTTATTACAGAGTGTATTACTTTACTAAATTTTTCAGGGAGAATAAATTGTGTATAATTAATTGATTAATTATATAATTAAGAATAAGCTGATAAAAGTAATTAAAAAGTTTTTAGAATCACACCTGTGAATCGTAAACAGTCCCGCTAATGTAGTACAATCGTTAATAAAATTGTTTTGTATGAAGCCGCAATTTGCTTACAATTACAATAAACGGGGAGTCGAAATGTGGAAATTTGTGGCATGGGCGATCGAAGTCACGGTAGATCAAGTAGTAGAGCAGCGGCGTATTCAGCCGAAAGTCGTGGGTTCAAATCCCTCGTGTGACACTAGTTTTTCATTTCGAAAAAATTGTGTATAGATATTTGCATATTTACTAATAAATAAACAGGATTTTTATTGCGGCCAGCCTGAAGACCTTTAACGCCATGAATTCCTCAATTTTGTTACTTCACTTCTTTTTGCCACGAAAGAAAGTTATAAACCACTTTTTGAGCAATTGAAAGTATTTGAAAAAATATGACATAATATATTTTTTAATTAACAGTTTATAAAAAAGAAAATGAACCAAGATTTGAAAAAAAAAGAAGTAAAGATTGAAGAATTCACCGAGTTGAAGGTCTTGAAGGTGACCTAAATAAAAGTCCTATTTATTTTGTAAATATGTAAATAATGTGGATACAGATTAAAGGATATTTCCGGATCATATACTCAGTTTATATTTCTTAATCATTATTCCTTGCTATTTAAATTTGTTTGCTAGTTTGTTACAGAGATTTCCTATGAGCCCGGTACTCAAAATATTATCAGGTCATTATATTTACCCAAATTTTGGATGCATTCATGAACTTTGTACGTGCTTGCTTGTTGTCTGCCTAAGCTTATGATGATTTTCTACCAGCGACTATTAAGATTTTCTATGAGAAAGCATCAAGCGTGATTTGATTAACCTTCTGGTAAACGAGAAATTTTCAAAATTGTTATTGGACCCAAAACAATCGCTATATGACTCATCAGAAATTGGTTGTTTACGATTTGCAAGTCTTAATCGAAAAGTAGTCGGAATATTAAAAATTAAAACAAACTACCGAGTAACTAATGCTAAATATGTGAAAAAATTTAAACAGATGAAAAAGTGGTATTGCCGGGCAAACATGATTTACTCTCAAAATTTGCGTCAACTCAGAAATTTTTCACTTAGACTGGCTCAATGAGGTGTAAACAAAACAAGCTTTTTCAGGTTTGTTGAAATAAGGCCGAAAGTAAACAATAAGCGAATCCTTTCGAGAAGAAAAAGAACGAAATTTGTGTTAACCTTGTAAAAACATACTTAAAAAAATGACAATCTCTGCTGTAAAGTATTAATTTTACTGACGCTGGGACTTTATAAGCGTTAATTGAATTAAACTTTCATCCACTCCAAAAGATTACAACCCCTTTCGACGAGTTGAAAAAGTTTTCTCTTTTTAGCATTTCACTTCTACTTCCAACCTCTTCAACCGATTACGATCTGTTTCGATGAGTTTGAAAGTAGTTTTTTCTTCTTTCGAGCAAACAAGTAATTATGCAGTGAACTCGATACTAACGCCTTAAAATTAAAACGCAATTAACCTTTTTTTCAAGTCAGTTTCATAACATACTAATTACGTTACAATGATTTTTTAAAATTTATTAAAAGTCTTCACGTGTGGAACAAATGCACAACCAACAAAAAATTAAGTTCCCCGAACATCTTTATGCAAATGTCCCTTTTTTAAATTTAATTTCGCTGATTCGTCATAGTCAGAAAACAGGGGGAAATGCCGTGAGGGGACGGAGAGGGATAATCATCCAGCATTAGTTTCCGTCCTGTATTTAATGACTGCCAGGATCTTTAAAAATCTTTAGAAGGAAAACCCAGGGTTAATATTTTACACATAAAACCATATTCTTAGCCTCATTCCGTTGTATATTTTCCGTTTCAAACAATACAAATAACTAAACAAAACTTTTTATTTTATTTCAAGAAAACATCAAATCAATCCTGGCCGTACCAAAATATTTGACAACGTGACTGTAAGAGAAAATATATTACAGACTGAAAAAACATTATAAATATTTTTTCCTCTCAACCAACCATACAGACCTTACATAAAAAGAATAATTAAACGGAAGAAGTAATTGGGTCAATTACATTAATTATTGAATAGAAAACATGACAGTTAATTAAGGTTTTTAGTTGAGATGAAAAAAAGTTAATGGCACGAGAGGGATTCGAACCCACGACCTTCGGCTAGATACGCCGTGTAATCGGTTTGGATTCTCGACGACAATTGAAATGGCGACGGAGAGCTTTAGTGAAGTGTACTTCATTTTTAAATCATTAATTCACTACTTTCGTGGTGCGCTTGACCAATTGATACATGACAATTAATTAAGGTTTTTAGTTGAGATGAAAAAAAAGATTACACTACATTTGAAAAATGGCAAAAGGAGGGAAAAATCATAAGGTGAGGTTGAGATGGGGAGTTGATGTCCGAGTGGATCGAGGTCACGATAGCTCAGGTGGTAGTGCAGCGGCGTATCTGGCCGAAGGTCGTGGGTTCGAATCCCTCTCGTGCCATTAACTTTTTTTCATCTCAACTAAAAACCTTAATTAATTGTCATGTATTAATTGGTTAAGCGGACCACGAAAGTAGTGAATTATTGAATAGCAAGTCGAAATGAAAAAAAAAGATAAACGTGGAGCTTTTCTATTGGACACTGATTGCTTGAAAATTGGAAATGGTACGAGCATGGGCACAAAGAAGCCTAGTTTAACCATGCTGTTTCTACAACTGGCACCTCTGGAGTTTCTTCACTTATCATTTATTTTGCTTTAGGTCCATTTTAAAATAGAATCTCGGTTTCGTCTATTTATCCCAATGGCAAGTTGGGATTAACAAAATTGTAGATGCTTCTCCGGACAGTTTGTCTTCTTGTCCATTACCCAGAATTCGTGTGTACCTGCTCTGAGATTAGATTGTTACGATTACCAAAGTTATGGAGGGTATTTATTTATTGACTATTTCGGGTGTGAAATTTTGACGTGCTAATGCTTCTAGGGCCCTTGGCTGTCTGAACCTCTAAAGACTTTTTGCCATTGAAACCTTATCTAACATATTCCATCGCAAAACCCTAGTAGCATGTATTTCAGCTGGAGAGACGAAGATTAGGAGGTTCCCTTAAGTGTTAAGTGGTTCTTTAATCACGGATTTACCTTTTCTGGCACGTCTAGAACTCCATGTATTTATGTTTGATCATGTTATTACCGTAATGGGTTCTTTCGCATAACACAGTGTTGAGATTGAGAGATTGTTGGGATCGAATAATAGAGTTAAGCAGAAATTCCAGGTGTGAGGTGTTCCCTCTCGCAACAAGACACACAACCGTGACACATCTACATAGAAAACACACACTTTCAGTTTTGAAGATGATCTAAATAAATGTCGAAACGTTGTCACGATAAAGAAAATGCTTTTTTAATCCTACATCAAACAAGGCCGCATCTCACGATCTCCAAATAATCATTAATTAACGGTCACTAAATACTACATATTATTGTTATTTTTCTGCATTAAAAAAATGCCGTACGTATTTTGTAAATATAACTAGAAACCAAATAAATTTTTTTTTTTTTAAATTTTAGTCTATCTTGGAGGGCTGGTGCTTTATGACTGTGAGGTAAAATTAGTCTATAAACTCTCAACATGGCGTAATAACTGTGTAAACATATTAACTAGCGTTTTTAACCCGTTGTGGAGTAAGAAGAATATTCGTATTCTTAGGAAAAGATATCAGCTGGTTTTACAATTTTTCCCATGCTAATTTTTTTGAATGTTGATGTGAAAAAGAATGATAGGAACAGGAAAGCTGTAATTTACAATTATGTAATAAAATATTTTTTCAGTCATAATGTCGCAACATAATAGTAATGATTTAAATTGATTTATAATTTTTATGTAAAATGTGATTGAAATGAAAAACTATGAATTAACCTAATCAATTACCTACTTGTCGTTACTTTCGTTAACTAGGTTCTACTAAAAAAGTATATGGATGAATAATAGATATTTTCGAATACATTAATGGAGTTCATTTGAATCAAATTTTATGCTTGAGTACTCAATTTGGGATGGATAATTAATCAATTAATAATAGATGTGTCACGGTTGTGTGTCGTGTTGTGAGTGTGAACACCTCACACCTGGAATTTCTGCTTAACTCTGTTCTTCGATCCTAACAGTCTTTCAATATCAAGACTGTTATGCAAAAGAACCTATTACAGCAATTGATAATACAAGTAATAATTATTAATAGATAATTAATGTAGTGACGTATCACAAATAAATAACAAACTAAATATGATTTATGGGTTTTTCAGGCAGAAAACTTAAGAAATATTATCACTAATCTAGTCCTTTCCTTACTTACATTTTTGTCTCGTAGTTGTCAAAAACATTTGTATACGTGTCTAACATTTTCACCTTAGTGTCAACAAAAGAGGATACGCAAAAGTCGGAGATTTTGTGTCGTTGATTTCCCATGTGTACATCACAAAATTAACTCTATGCTAAGCCCCCTGGCGATGATATTCTAGAGATATGCAAGTCGGCAATTTGTTAGTGAAGTCAGCAAATCTGGCTATTCGACCTTCCTTGATACGGGTATGCCAAGACAAATTGATTTTATAAAAAAAATTTGTTGCCCTTCTGATTGGAGTTATAGGAATTTCTCCCTTTATGTATTGTTCTACTGTTTCCAGTTTTTACTAAGCTATTTTTGAAAGATTTTTATTTCTTTAATGAAATTTCCATTCTCAGGGGTACGTTATCAACTTGTTGTATAATGCAAGAATGACTATTTATTTCTTTAATGAAAGTACTATTCTCAGGGGTACGTTATCAGCTTTTTATGTAATACAAGAATGACTATTTATTTCTTTAATGAAAGTACTATTATTCTCAGGGGTACGTTATCAACCTTTTACATAATAAAAGAATGACTATTTACGTACGGGGTACGTCAACAACTTTTTATGTAATTATTAAAAAATCGTGAGATGCGGTCTGGTGTGCTGTACGCTTCAGAAAAACATTTTCTTTATCGTGCCAACGCCTTGATCTTTATTGAGATCATCTTCAGAGCCTTGGATTTATAAACATTGTTTAAATTTTACAAATACCTGTAGGATGTGCAAAAAAGTGAATTTATACAATGGAAAATATATTTTTTATATTCATTCAAAGTATTTCTACTCACTCAAAGTGTTTGTTTTCTGTGTAATTGTTCCATTCTTGCGTGTCGTGTTGAGAGTGCCAGTGAGATATTTTTATATAATACAAGAATCACCGCGGTACCATAGCGATTTTCTAGCAAAGCATTGACATATGATACGATTGTTTTGGTCTCCTCAAGGCGTAGACGGCATTGGTCATCTGATAGTTCTATTTTTTATGTGGTAGTTAGTCTATTTATGTTCTTAGGGATTTTAGGCTGAGCTGCTTGGCTACCTGATTATGATATTATTGCACCCTTGAGATGTTTTTATTTATTCCATGTACATATTACGTTTGAAAGATGGTTGTGATGGGTCGAGGACTACGTTGTGCTCACCGTTGGACCCCTTTATTGCTCAGCACAACTTGCACATTGTTTCAGTTTTACTCAGGGCAGTGGTAGGGATATAGACCGGTCTCTGGCATCTGAAAAAACAACTTATGACTACGTGGTAAAGTCCGTGTCTTCTTATGTCAGTAGCTCATATCCTTGTGTCGACAGAAAACGGCCTCACTCTGGCTATGTGACGATCTACCCGCTTCATCTTTCCTGTATCGAAAAATGACCCAGGTGGTTGTTTATGCTCAGCACGTTCTTTTGTGTTAGATGTTTATTCGATGTCAGACAGTCGTGTGAGATTTTCATCACAGCCTACGGAAAATTAGGATCGAGTAGATGTCTGTCAAATCAAACCAATTTTGGCTGGAGTCCTCCTTCTATATAAACTACGACTTTTCTCAATGTTCACGTGTTTCAAGTGACAAATCCCTGACATTTAAATTTGCTATCATTTCCTGAATTTTATCAAAGATGATTATTAAAATATATTTATTAATTAAAAGGTATTTGTAAAAATCGGTATGCTTCTGCGTAATAACGAGTGAAGTTAACTAATATGACGAGTAACTGATAGATTGAAACGTCAAGTGCAATATTTGTAAACTCTTCCGGTTCAGAAATTTTGAAATTTTCTAAACATATTGAACAAATCATTTCAATACGTTTTCATTGAATTTTCGATCAACTTTTCAGTGAAGTGGTAACGCCAAGAAAGGGTACATTTAATTTTATTACTAAAAAATAATTTAATGTGTATAAAAGCTCAAGGTAAATAACCTCGAGAGTACCTACCAGTAACTTTCGAGAAATTTTTTTTTATTACTTGTAAAGAGGTTTCTACGGTAAAACTGTGGAATGAGTCAGATAAATATTAAAAATTCAGTAAAACATGGTTTGTCAATGTTCAAAGTCTTGTTTTTGCCTAGCAAATTATGAACAAAGACTTACCTAAAAAAAATGGCATTTTGATGTATATACGTTTCAAATTCACATATTGTTGTTGACGGACATTTAGAGTCTGAAATTATTAAAATAAATAAATCTTAAAGATTAATGTCTAAACTAATCGTACATCACGTTAGACATAATACAAAGAAATTTTCGATATAATCAGGAAATTTTTTTCCAGTTTCACCCTAATTCCAGTTTCGTACGTCGGCAATACCAATTCGAAATAAAGAACCCCAACTAGGCAACTGTCCTTTCAAGAGTACTAAATCTATTTAATTAGTACACGATCCATTTTCTTTATGAAACCCCAGGAACCGAGCCAAAAGCTACGTAGCGTTAAAAAAGCAGGTATAAAGGAAATGAAGATACGGCGAACCCATTTGCACAGGGGAATTTCAATATTTTTTCTTTTTATAAACCAATTTCGGCGATTTAAAGAAAAGCCATTGTTAATTTAAATTTTGATAGAAAATCATGGTATTTCAAACGTGATTATGGATAATCTTTCGACAATTTTCCCCCTTTGGTACACTTATGATGCCCTAACTTATTAAATTGAAAAAGTTTTATTTTGAAGTCTTTGCGCTTTTGAAAAGAAGAAAGAGTTAAATTTTTTAACAAGACAGATTTTTATTTTGTGATATATTTGATACATAAACACATTTTATTTATTCATTAAAAATAATGTTTTTTATATGCACAGTTTTACAAGAATTTTAAAAACTTAATAAATTACTTTATAGAAAGGCGCATTATTTTCTTTAAACTAAAATCAAGATTTATTTTTCAATTTAAATATAACCCTAGTTGGCTTAGTTACGATCGAAAAGAAGAGAAATGAGAGTTTACAAATATTGTAGTTTGCTGTGTCACGAACTCCAGTTGAGAAATCCCCGGCGGGCTGTCCTACACCGATCGGGCCAAGGTGGAAATAAATCGCAATCTCCGGGAAAACCGTTGAACCGTAAATGTCAAAAAATAGAAAAATCAATAAACAAAAATATGGCTTGGGCCCGTCAAAATCCTCCTTTTCCGTCACGAAAACCCGGGTCTTTAATCGTAATTACGACTGATTGTGAAAATGACAATTTCAATGACCAAAGACTTTTAATTATCATCAGAATTTTAACAAAAAGGTATTTTTTTAATTTAAGTTTTCATTACCATTGATTGCAAGCACCATTTAAAATATTTTAATTTGCGCTGCTTAGTTACATGTAATTTTACGCTACCCATCGTCTAGGTTCCACATTTAGTTTTGATCGGAAAACTTAATTGTGTTAAAATTTGGTTTTAGAAAAATTTTACTCCTCATGCACATCACATTATATCCTCAATACAATTTCTTGGGGCGTCGGTGGCCGCAACGGTGTAGGCGTTGACACGGCGCTCATCACTGTAAGGTAAAGGTTCCGGGTTCGAATCCAGCGGCCCTGCATACTTACAAATGGGCTTTTTTTCAAAAACACCATCACCCCGAGGGTTGATATGACCTCTGCTGTTGCAAGCCCTCGTAAAAAAATTCTTTACCTATTTAAACTTTCCTTTGTCATTGTGTGTACATTGCAATTTTTTACTGAAGGAATCGATCGAATTTGTCACTAGGCTTCTCAAGGGTCAATTTTAGGGTGTAAACTTTTCTGAAAATACTCAATGCCTTCCCTTCACTAAATCATATGAACCGACATGTGGCCTTTTATGCAGTCTACATGGCAATTCTTTCTTATTCGAAACGAATTAATCAAAATTGTTACGGGACTACGTCGGGGGTCAATTCTAGTGCCTATACTATTCTCAAAATACTCAATGCTTTCTCTTCACTAAATTATATAAACTGTCATTTGGCATTTTACGCGGTCTACATGGCAATTCTTTCTTATTCTAAACGAATTAATCAAAATTGTTACGGGGATACGTCAGGGGTCAATTTTAGGGTGTAAACTTTTCTGAAAATACTCAATGCCTTCCCTTCACTAAATCATATGAACCGGCATGTGGCCTTTTATGCAGTCTACATGGCAATTCTTTCTTATTCTAAACGAATTAATCAAAATTGTTACGGGGCTACGTCAGGGGTCAATTGTAGTGCCTACACTCATCTCAAAATACTCAATGCCTTGTGTTCACTAAATCACATGAACTGTCATTTTGCTTTTTACGCGGTCTACATCGCAATTCCCACTGAAAGAATCGATAAACATTGTCAATGGATTACCACAGGGGTCAATTTTTCGGCCAACAATTTTGTCAATATACTCCATAATTACGCATTATTCACTTAATAATTTTAGCTGTAATTTTAAACTTTTTAAATTTTAAATTATTAAAGTTAGTTTTTTCGAACGTTTCATCTTGGTACAAAGAGGAGTACATTATTGTGCGGAAGATGGGTTGAAGTGATACAAAATAATGTCGACCTTTTTATAAATATATAGGAAAATGAATTTCATCGTACTTTCGTTCTACCCTCGCAATACGGAACGAGGCAGAATCTGTGCTCATTTGTTCTGGCCGATTTGCTAATTCCCCCAAGGTTATTAGCCGAAATTGTTCTTATCCTTATATTGATTAAGCATCACGTTTGTCTTACCTGTGAGAGATTAGTTACTCAACCTCAAGGGCTAAATTAGACCTGTCCTTTTCTTTTATCCGGCCGGCCTAGTAAATAATTTGCCCTGCTGTAACGAGTGGATCCAAGAGAACCTACCACAAGAATTGTAGATTTCAACTTTTGCATCTCTCTTTTAAAATACTGGACAATAAACAACAGTATTCATCCTGTTAAAATTTTACTGTTTATGGTAAATAATCACTAATTAAGGTACTATCAATATCAATATTAATATTAAATATTTAATAAGATTATGATATCTGTCTATGTTTTGAAGTTATTGCTAGAAACCTCATCAGAAATCTTACTTTATCTTACCGTCATTTACTGCTCGGTCTATTGAACTACTTGCTCGCAAATCCAAAATAACTATCAAACATAAAATCCATTGCTAAACTTAATCATCACTGTAAGTCATAATGATAACATTTGGTTAAGTTCCGTATGTACACGTGTATACTATTAGGAATAATTGTGAGGCAGTATGCTTCGAATTTTCAGGACGCTACGAAAATTTTAAGACTCGAGGTAGTACATTATTAGTCAAAAATGAACAAATTTGGCTGAGTTTTACGAAACAATATTTTAAGTTTTATATAACTGTAATTTGGATTGGTTTTCGTTAAAAAACTCAACTTTGCCATTATTTAGATCGGTTTTTTATCATAAAGTTACCATTTTGTTTCTTGCAAAATCTCCAAATTTGAAAGTAAATTGGCTATTTGTTGAATTACAAATTTTCCGGATAATTGGAGTGTAATGTTCAATAAATTGTTAGGGTGAGTAAGAAACACAGCTGCTCATCATTTTAAATGGAGATAATAATGGGTTTACTGCACATTTGCATGATGATTTCAACATTTTTAACATGAAACAACTTTTTTTGTATTCTTCCAGTTAGCATATTTAACAAATTAATCTTACAAATAATAAAAGTTTTAAAACTCAAATGAACCAGTTTGAAATTAACTCTTTCTTTAAAACATCAAGGAAAAAACGAATTGATGGTACGAAATGTACACACGTCAAGTTACGACTGCTTATTTAAAAAAAAAAATTTTTTTAACGTGGGTTCGCAAAAGTAGAGGTCATATCAACCGTCAGGGTGACGGTGTTTTTGAAAAAAAGCCCATTTGTAAGTATGCAGGGCCGCTGGATTCGAACCCGGGACCTTTACGTTACGGTGATGAGCGCCGTGGCAACGCCTAAACGTTGCGGCCACCCCCCCCCCATTTAATATTACTGTATTAAACAGCAACCGTTTTTGCGCACAATGAAACTACGATCACATTAAGTTTTTAAAATTCTTTAAATAATTTTTTGAAAGTCCCGATGAAATGTACTGGTGTCTTCCCTAGATAACGAGTAACTTGTTATCCCTTAAGCTGTTTAAAGGCTCTCGTCTTTTTTGTATAAACTGAACAAACAATTACGTTCCTTTTTTTAGGTAATTTGAAAAACAAAACCTTATTAAATTTTCGTAGAGGGTTCTTCGGGCCAAATGACCATTTTTTAAATATTTTTTATATTACAGTACAATCTTTTTTGCCTACAAAGATACACGTCCCATGAAATTATTCAAGTCGAGTCTTTTTTCATTTGGTAGATCAGTAGGAGAGCAAACATTTTATTGAAAAACCACTCAAGAACGGAGAAATATATACTTTTTTGAATAAAAAAAGATTAAAGCCCATTTGTAAGTATGTCGGGTTCGAATGCAGGGCCATTGGATTCGAACACGGGACCATTACCTAACAGGGGGATATAACAGAGCTGTCACATAAAATTATTTTGGTTCATATTCAAATAATTTTGTTTAGTGTTATTTTTTTTTACAATGGTTCACAACAGCAGCGGTCATATCAACCCTCGAGGTGCCGGTGTTTTTGAAAAAAAGCACATTTGTAAGTATGTCGGGTGCAAATGCAAGACCGCTGGATTCGAACCCAGGACCTTTACCTTACAGTTATGAGCGCCGTGTCAACGCTTAAACCGTTGCGGCCACCGACGCCCCTACGACTGCTTATTGCATTAGAAATTACGGCATTTGAACAAAAATAAATGAAACTAATAAGAATCCTAAAACATAACATGAAAATTAATTTCCACTAAAATTAAGAAATATGTGCATTTAAAAATTGATATAAAAACAAATGATTCTTTTTTTGAAATTTTTGAAATAAAATCATTCACTTTTAGTCATCACCTTTTAATTAATACGGTCAATTATGCCTACTAAATACATATATGAATTAATATAATAATTTTTCATTAATTAATTAAATTAATTAAAATTGAGTTTCCATCACTTTTAGTTTTAAGTTTTGTAATTAATTGTTATTTGATCATATTTATTTAGAAAAAATTTTAAATTCAAAGTGAAATCCAGTAAAAGTTTTATATAGTTTTAATATGATCTTCTAAGTGCCCAAGCCTTTTAAATTAAAAATGCTCTAATATACTTCTCTTTTAACGTGGAGGCAGTTACTGGAAAATGATGACTGCCAAGATCTAGGATATATTTAGACAAATTCCCATGGAAGTTTGTCCAAACGATAAACAGGAGTTTCAATTGTACTGGGAATAATCGATAAGAAAGTGGAAACTTTATATCTCTTAGATAAGTCCAGTTGTTCTGTTTCCCCATCAACTCCCAGGTCGTCAGAAATAAGCTCAGTCAAATTCCATCTCTAAAATGATCAAGTCTATATACCTAAAAACCTAACTCATTACAGGAAATTAAATTAATGAACGGTGTCGATATGCTGAAGACGGAGTAAAAATAATTTTTGGAAAACCGTCTCGTTTGCGGTACCATAAACTATACACTAGGAGCACTAAGTGAGAGCCTGGTGAAAAAGCGTCAGATTGCGTGTAGCTGAAAGTGTGTATAAAAAGCGCACGTCCTACAGCTAATTTAGGAGAAAAACTTTTGAACGTGGGGTAGTTGAAAAAGGGGAAAAAATCTGCGCACTGCGAAACCCTGGGTCCTTCTTTTGTCCTCAAATAAAAATTTAATGTCCTATTTAGCATACTTTTAATATACTTTTTAGCATACTTCTTTAATTAATTTTTCTTGATTTTTGTTATATTTATTTATTTGTATTATTCATAATAATTTCAATTGTCCTTTTTTTCTTGGGGAAAGCGTGAAACGTGTATACTTCGAGGTCGCCATTGTTGCCTTTGAAATTAATATTTAAATGTTAAGCGTTTAAACTCGTTTAATAGAGGGAAAGTGTAATTTGCAAACCCTGTTGCAACAATGTGCTACCAAAGGAACAAAGCAACAAGGTCGGGATGAGGGTCGAATAAGCATCTTCCGCCCTTTAATTTCGGTTTAAACCGCAAAATGTTTCCGGTTATTGTCTCGAGCTTTTTATTTTATTTTTCCATAAAACATTATTCGTTACAAAATTATTATATTGCATTTTTTATTTGTATTGTTTTAATTAAATATGAATAAAAATGGTAGCAAAAATTAACAATAACAAACTGTATTCTTCCTGTTTAGAGCTAAGATGGTTTTCATATACGTTTTTTACTTTTCAAAATGAATTATATTTTTCCCAACAATTTACAACCTGATCTCTCACTTTTGTAAGATATAGATGTAATTATTATTAACTAAAATAGAATACAGGATATTAATCTATTTTAAGTATTGCTACTTTGTATTATTATTATTTTTTTTTTTTCTGGCCGGCTAACTGCTTCGGTCATCGCCGGCACCACGCGTATATCTTTCTCACATTTTGAAAAATCTGTACTTTCTACTGATAGTCATTTTGATTGGCTACTCATCGGACCTTACGGTTTTTGTTGCATTTCTCTTTGTATCCCTCCACATGTGGTAAACTGAAGTATTTGACCATTTACATACATACATTCATAATACACATTTATACTAATAAACCTAGTTTCCTAATAACTAAAGTGGAGGTCGGTAAGATGGTTCTAATCCTGCCGACCTCCTTCCATTCTCGCGAATAAATACATTCGAACGGTATGTACAAATTCCACTCATCCATAAAACTAATCCTAAGGTTTTTGACGAGCCTGTGGAGTACTCGATATTCCTCGACAGCCGCGTCCATTCACACATAACCTCTCACGCTAATAAATACGATCATACTAGAAAGGACGCGCATCTCGGTAGTATTACTACAACCAAGACGCTGTCGACCCTTCCCACAATCATAATACAAATGTATTATCACTAACCTAATTCGGTGGGTTGTGAGTTACTCGATATTCAGTCACAGCCGCACCCATGCATGCTAAACCACTCACGCTAATAAATACGTTCGTACAATACAATGGGGGGAGCCACATGTGGGGGTTATATGCGTCTGTAAGCATTTATTGATTTTAAATAGTCATAAGTCGATCTTTATGGTCGCTGTTATGCCTTAGAATTTTTGAGATATCGGAAGGTAGGTCGCGCCGCTCTCTGTGTCGTGCCAGCTGTTCGCATTCTTCTAGGATGTGCTTCACTGTCACAACCGCACCACACAGAGGACATACCCTGGGTCTCTTTCTAATTAAGAGGTGGCCATGCGTCAGCCTCGTGTGGCCTATACTCAATCGTGTGAGGATAATCCTGTCTCTTTTTGCCATTTTTTCCGGGGCCCAGGGTTTTGTTTTCGGTTTCACTACTTTCAACTTTTCGGTCATATTATCCCAGCGGGTTTGCCATTCACTCCAACTTAACGTTTTCATTGCGTTTTTGATATCTCCTGGGCTGATCGGAAAATCCGGGTCATGCGGCATTTTAGTGGCTTCTTTTGCCGCTCTTTGTATTATTGTTTGACTTAATTATTAATGACCACCTTGAGTAGGCCGAGATAGCAATTAAGGTCTTCATGCGAGAAGTGAACCTTAAGAAATCTAAAATGATTTTTTTATGTTTAATCATCAAAAACTTATATTTTGCTGCATTTGATTAGTTTTTGAAGATTAATAGTTGTTAAAAAACGCAAACATGTTTTAATTTTCGGAACCATTTTCTCAAAACCTACATTGTCTGAAGTAACCCTTTTTGGTGGGTATTTTCATTCTTAGCATACTATAAGTTCATAATTACTGATATTCGAAAACAGTAATTTAAAGTAAATCTGAAGTTGCTAGATATTTTTTATGAAAGATATGTAAAAAAGTAGCCATTTTCTGGTACAATAATCCCAAATTCATTTCTGTTATTCCTAAACCCGGATTTTGAAAAAAATAGTGACTTGTTAATATTAAATCCATTATTTAGTAGTCTATTGACCAAATTACTTCGTTCAATTAATTAATATTTTTATTTAACTATACTAGGAGGGAAAACTCAAAAGGTGGGGTTGAGATAGGAGGTTGGTGTCCGAGTAGATCGAGGTAGCTAGCTCAAGTGGTAGAGCAGCGGCGTATCAAGCCGAAGATCGTGGGTTCGAATCTCGCTCGTGCCATTGACTTTTTTATCTCAATTAAAAACATTAATTAATTGTTTTTATATAACGTTTTGGTTGAAAAGAAAGAGTCAGTGCCACGAGCCGGATTCAAACCCACGACCTTCGGCTAAATACGCAGCTGCTCTACCACTTGAGCTAATGTGACTTCGATCCTCTCTGACAAAAAAAAGGAAGATTGAAAACTGGCAAAAAGGAGGGGAAATTGTAAAGTTTGTAGGTTGAGATGGGAAGGTAGTGCCAGAGTGGATCGAGGTCACGATAGCTCAAGTAGTAGAGCAGGGGTGTATTGAGCTGAAGGTCGTGGGTTCGAATCCCGCTCGTGGCACTGACTTTTTCATTTCACCCAAAACTTTGCATAAAAAGATTTTTTAATATTAAAGTTAACTATCTAAATTTGAGTCAAAAATTTACTGATTCTTACACAAAATTAAAAATATTTCTCCAATCAAGACTGTTTTTGAAAAATATTATTTCCATTATATCCCTACAAACGGAAAAAGATTAATTTCAATATGATCAATAGTTTTGAAGAAAAATAAAACTTTACCGGGAAAACGATTTTCTGACTGAGCTCACTTTTTCTCGTTGCCTTTCAACTTAAGCTTAAAAATGAAACATAAATAGAATAAAGATACTCAAAATTGGATTCAGTAGAACACATTTATTTTTGACTTTTCTAACCAATTTTTTATGACAGATACTATTTTTTAAAGTTAAATTATGTCAAATTTAAGTTTTAACAAAGTATTTTGATCAGGATGCTGGCTTTTATTTTTTATAACACTCGTTTTATTTGTGATCATAATCAATTAATATAATCATATTATTTTACTATGCTGGAAGATTGAAGATTGTGATTTGTTTTTTCCTTTTTGGAAACTTTAACAATTGATAAATTTACACTTTCACTATTTTTGTTATAAAGAATTTCTATCAAGCGAATGAATTGATTTAACACATTTTACTAGAAATATTGATAATTTAATTTTTGATGTTTTTTAACCTCAACATTTGTTTGTATTGCATTCACTTAGTTTTAAATATACTGGATGTTGAAAGAGGAAAACAAATGACAGAAAAAAGGCGCTTGCGGTGTGTTAAACCCGCCTGACTCATCAGTTGTGCAAACTGTATTCTTGCTCCTTTGAGTTAGTTTTTCCTATTTTGTACATTTTTAACTACCATTGTAAAATTTTTGAAACAAACAAATTTTGAAATATGTAATATTTATTATTCAAACAAAATAATTTATAGTAATTATCCTATGGTTTTGTTGCAATGCAGGTCCTTTCCTTTATATAAACATTAAAATATTAATAAAAATCGATTATTTTTCAAGTATTCTTTTCATGAGGTTACTAAAGAAGGCTTTAATGCAGTAATGGAATAATTACCAATTTATAGGCACTGTGTTCTAAAATAAAATAGGTTTTTCCTACAGTGATTTCTTAAAAGATTCACACGGAAATAACATTCACCTAGCATTTATATATGATGCAGTTCTATGATAAAATAAACGGTAGTGAACCACGAGGGTTGAAGACGAACATAATTCTGATTTGTTAGTAGGTAGTCATTTAAGGTAGACGAGAGGAACAGTACCTATATGGGATGAACCTATCAACATTTGTGCGTTTTTCTAAAAAACCGATTGATCAATTTGAATAAACTTTCATATAAATGTTTGAAAATGTATGACGAATAGCTGTGTTTAACAAAATTGTTTGTTAATATTTAGTTCTAATTTGACATACCTTGGACGTAATTTTGGAAACAGTAATGATTGATTTCTTCTAACCTAAAACTTTTTTCCCATAAAAATTTACTTTACTTTGTTATACATGTTCAGCGATAAATATTTTAAATCGTGTAATTGATGGTTCTAAAAATTCAATATCAAAATCGATTGATTACTTTCAGAGCCCAGTGGCATTTATGTTGTTCACACAAAATCATTTACACGAATAGCTCGACCTATAGTATTGTTGAAAGTCCTGTTCCTTCTTTTTAAACGAACAATTAAAAATTATTAAAAATAACTAAACATAAATAAATAATTAATTAAGGTTTTTAGTTGAGATAAAAAAGTCAATGGCACGAGCGGGATTCGAACACACGATCCTCGGCTAGATACGCCGCTGCTCTACCACTTGAGCTATCGTGACCTCGATCCACTCGGATACTAACTTCCCATCTCAACTCCCACCTTTTGAATTTTCCCTCCTTTCTATCTAGCCGAAGATCGTGGGTTCGAATCCCGCTCGTGCCATTGACTTTTTTATCTCAACTAAAAACTTTAAATAATTGTAATATATTAATTGGTCAAGCGGACCACGAAATTAGTGAATTTAATAAATGAATAATTAAATAGCTCAAGTGGTAGAGTAGTGGCGTATCTAGCCGAAGGTCGTGGGTTCGAATCACGCTCGTGACACTGACTTTTTATCTCAACTAAAATCCTTAATTAATTGAAATGTATTAATTGGTCAAGCGAACCTCGAAAATTAGTGAATTATCAAAAATATATTATTAAATCGGTTCTTGGTAAAAAATTATTTTCGTAAAAATTATTTCTTAATTCTTTATTTTTAAATTATTTGTATATTGATTCTAACAAATAAACGTTTTCGGAAGGGAAAAAAGATATTTTCAAATTAAAAAGTACAGATTGGAAAAGTGTATTTTATCATAGTCGCATATGGTCGGGGGTGATTTGTGAAAGATGGCACTGTGGGATAAATGGCGTCAGTTTTGACTCTTTTGAGACATTGCAAATGGGCAAATTTCTCGAACGATCAATCTACCCGCATTCCTTTAGGCTAGGTTTTACGTCAAAAGGAGGCGTTTTATCTCGACACTCTTTTCACTATGTGACCCCAGTTCTCGAGGAAATATGTGTTAAGAGTGATAGCAAATGTATTTTTTTTATTTATATAATATTTGGCATGGTTGATACGGCTGGTTTATTTGGATTAGCTTATCCTAACTGGGTTTTACTCGTTTTGAGTAATTCCAAAATTATTGTGCTTTAAAAAAATAAAGCGCGATAATTAAACGTTTGGTTTGGCCGGATTATACGGTTATTCTCCTCAACTACTTAACACTCACTTAGCCCTCTCCCCTAAGCCGTGTTATTTCTCAGAAGTTAGGGTAAAGTTCGAGTAATGCCAGAAGAGGATAAAATAATAAAAAGGAAGAAACGAGAAGAGCGGGAAGCACAAAATAAACTTGAAATTGCTCTCGAGCACACCAACTTTGAAACCTGTTCTTAGCGAGTCACTCAAGCCTTTAACTTTTATAATACTCGGAACTCTAAGCATCGTGGAATCATGAGCACTATAGCCTCTATTCTAACATAGTGTTTTTTCATTATATCTAGATAAATTTAACTCGATGGACATTTCGAAACTGAAAGGAATATGTTTAAACATGAGAGGCTTAAAATCTCTCACCATAATTCCTCTTCTTACCATTTATCAAAAATGAACGAAAGCACTTCTGTCTTATATCCCAGAAGTCCTCGGAAGGAATCTTAAATTATTTTTATAACAAGAACATGCCGACTCGCTCTCTACTAGGAGCCAGGGTACCACAAACTTTAATCATTTGTGACAGATCCAACAACCGTTCTCTACATAACAATGTTTTTTTTGTGTTTTTGATAACTGTTTTTGTTTGTAGCGTGGTCGTTTCCTAATCGAAAGCAGACCGGAACGATCAGACAAAATCAAACAACCAAATAGTTTTTTCTGGGTTTTTAATGGGATCTATGGTATTTCATCATTTGACGTGTCAAAGTTAGTTAAGTACTTAAATTTATAATACAACGTAATTCACAAAGAGCTTTTCTATTAGAATCCTGGTTGTTAAATCGGCGCATCTCACTTGGTGGTTATGTGTCTTATGTGGATCGGAGAATTTTATGTATAATGGTGTTTCGTAGACGCCGGCGGGAGAGAGTATTGGATATCTACCCTCCAAGTCCGGTGTTACCAGGGATAGCTGCCGGCTGTTGCGTAAAGGACTTAAGTTTAAAAAAAAAGATTAATAATTCGTTTGTTGATTAAATTTATTAAGTGACAATTTATGATATAAGGCGGAAATTAAAATCTGGCCAGAAACAAAACAAAGTTAACGAATATATAGAAATATAGATATATAGAGAGTTGGTTATCAGAAAGTTAATACAAAAAAAATGGCAATGTTGAATTAAAAGAATAAGGACGTTCGTACGTCTTGTCGACTCACGACAGTGAAGATCAAACGATTTGGCGCTTATCTTGGAGCTTGAGATTGGAGTCTGGGAGCCACTCGCCGGACGACGTCAAAGATGCGTTCGTTCGTACCCGTCGAAAGCCAGAGAGCAACAGACGAGACCGCTGATGTACGTTCGTGCGTACGGGTTGAATCCTCGGAGAGACTGACTGAACGCTGAAGACAGTTGTACTTCGTGCGAACAGTTCGAAAACCAGGCAGTGACTCACTCCTTTTACGAAGGCTTGCTGAAAATTAACCTGTTTCTCCCTCCAGCGTCGTGATCCTTACAAATTTTCCGTTTTTATAATTTTTTAAAATGATAAATTTAAATAATAGGATAAGATTTCTAATTAACTATTCATACATAAAAATGTTAACATTGGCGTAAAAAAAATTGGTTTGGAGGGTTGATAAAGAAGACAGTTATTTCTTCCACTGCGACCTAACCGCGACTATTGTGTAACCACTCTAGCTTATGGGCATACCTTGTTGCCTCTTCGTGGATATCCTTTGGTATAAGAAATCTCCTGCCGAAGAGGCTGTATCGTAAAAGGGCTAACGCTTTAATTAACGGCGCCGATGTCTCCCACTCTCCGGTTCCTTGTCTTCCATGTTTCCGTCTAAGCTTTGCCCACCGTCTTAAGATGGCAGTAAAGAGGACAGTGGCCTGTATAGTGGTATATAATTTTCTTCAAATCCTGCCTGCTGAGAGCGAAAAGTTCCGTCGCCTTTCTTTCTGTGAGATTAATAAACCTCTTATCATATCTCATACCTCCAGAGTTTGAATTGTTCTTGCTCCATCCATTTTTACAGAACCAATTTAAGCACACACTCCCGTGCATTTCATTGTGATTTTTGTCCATTGGGTGTGAGAACTGTCTTTTTTTGGCTATTTGATCAGCCTGTTGATTTCCTCCTATGTCTTCATGTCTGGGAACTCAATTTAAGGTAATGTTATTCCGTTTTACCTTAGGAGGTTCTTTAGAGTCATTAGGCAGGTTAGGCACTCCCAGACAAGTTTGGGGTTAAAAGCATACGCATTATTGCCTTTATGGCTGCCTATCTGTCTGAGAGTATATCTGTTCACCTTTCATATTTTTCTGTACTAACTACTGTGCACAGTGTTATTGCAAGGACCACACGTGTACCATATTAGGGCCCAACTTTTCCCAAATGTCTCTAATGTCCATGTTTACTTTGAATGGTCTGTCAGAGGTTAGCTTTTCTCTCGTTTTATCAGACATCGCTGTACCAATCTCATTTATTTTAATTCGTTCTAGAATTTTGCAGTGGCTCCTTTTTAGATCTTATTTTATTTTCTTGTATCTTAGAAGTTTGTTTATACCAAAGTGGACTTTTGTACAAAGACATGTAAGGGAACAAAGTCGAGTGCTGTATCCTTTGCCGTACTGAGGCAGATTTGCATTGCCTCCATAATATTGAGACACGCTAGTCTTTGTAGACTTTGTAGCTTGGTTTGTGTCTCCTTATTTAGAGTCTTTGGCCACCATGGTGGGTCTCCATATGTGACCAAGGGTCTAAACTTTCTGGTATATAACCAGTACGCCATGTTTGGTTTATCCTCGCATTTCAATGTACTTCGTTTCTTTGGAGAAAGTTAAGGGTTCGCCTTTTGTAGTGAGGGCTTTTATTATGATCTTCCTTCTTTTTGTGAAAGGTATGAGATATGTTTTTTTAGGGTTTATATGTAAACCTTTTCTTCCTTTAACATTTACGTTTGATTTGACAAAATATCTACAAATTTCCAGTTTAAAAATAACACTATCTATATATAACTTCGATGAAGCACCCCGCTATTGATTAAATATTTACTCTGTTGATTGATCAGCCTTCTCAGTTTAAATACTTTTATTTTCATTAAACCATTCATTCACCATTTCATTTAAACTGAGAAAGCTATCAATCATCAAAGTAAATTTTTAAACAACAGCGAGTTGCTTCAACGATGTTATATGTAGAATTGTTATTTTTAAACTTCAAACTGAACTATTTTTGAAAATTTTATCCTACTCACATGGTTTTATTCAGTCAAAGTATTAGTCAACCTCTGCAAATTTGCATTTTATGAGTGTTACCAGGTCATCTGCGTAATCTATGCTGTAGTATCCTAACTCATTAAGTTCTTAAATTAGATCATCGACAACTAGTGGCCAGAGAGGTGGCGATAGTTCCCCCTTTTTGTTGGTAACCTTTTGTAGGTGCTATTTGGACAGTTTGATTACCATGTCCAGCGCTTCCGACTTCTTAGCATTGGTAATATTCAATTTAATGTAATATCCTATAATTTTCTCCATTGTTTTATGGGCAAAAGAAGTTAAGCTTATAGCCGGGAACACACATACCCGATGCAACGCTATGCGACGCTACCCGACGCCTTGCCACGTTTTGGTAGGGTGTGCACATCTATGCGACGTCAAGCGCACGCCACGTACAGTCACACAGCGTGTATCACAAATCAGCATCACAATCGCAACGACTCTTTTGTTCATAATACATTATTTTTAGCCAAACTATGTAATAAATTGTTAGTTACATTTTATGAGCAAAACAATATATTGGGTTGTCCGGAAAATAATGCAGGATTTTGGTATTAAACAAAAAAAAAGAAACTAGTTACTTTAAAGCAATGTTCTTTAATCAAAATAATTTCCCATACTCTCAATACATTTCTCCCAACGTGTTGGTAACTTATTAATTCCGTCTGAGTAGAATTCAGAATTTTTAGAATTGATAAAGTCAATAAATGCATTTTCCAGTTCCGTTTGATT